>NW_027139040.1:0-25604 GCF_035084215.1 Heptranchias perlo | reverse complement strand
TTGCTCCCTGTTGTTATGCCTCACTCATTAACATAATTCAATGATTGACAGTTTAGGCTTTGATCATGTGACTGGAGACCCTTTGATGTAGTAAAGACCACGTGCTTGAACAATGGGTTGTAAAAGGCCCCTTCACTCTGTTTATGGCCTTTCAAGTTGAGATAGCCCCCTTACATTTCCATGCAGACATTCTTAATGGTCCTTACATCTCCAATTTTGATTGCTTCACTGACTTCAAATCCATTCCTTAAACCATTTGACCATATGTTGGGTGCAATACTATTTGATGTTTTACAAATCCCAGTTCTTCTGAACAGATTACCAGATAGGAATGAGAGCCACTTGCTTTTTTCACACCCATCATTGCTTTCCTGATCAGAAGCCTTTGATGTATGTCTTTGTTGCCTTTTCATACATTGCCCCCTGCTGTGTTGAAAAGCTTGTGCTTCCAAAAGCCCATGTGTTTTGAAAGCCTGACAACGCTTTAAGCTCAATATTATCCATCTAACTTATTTATTTAATAATCTAAATATCTATGCACAGTACAATGTCTTAGATCCCAAAACTCATACTTCTCCAATGCCATCAGCGTCGGTGAGGGAAAAACAGAATTTGCAAGAACACAGCTTATCATATTATTGTGTTTGCAGGTTTTCAAATGCCTTTGTTTAAAAGAGGTACAGTTAACCCTTTCAAATATCTTTTGTTAAAGAGGTTTTGAACCCCACATTCCCTCCTGAAGTGGGTCTGTTGAATCTTTTGACTGATGCACTTCATACCCTGAGCATTTTCCTTGGTTATTAGGTTTTTATCATTGATTCCCATTTAGGATGGGTTTGCTGTGACATATGCAAAAAGAATCTTTATTTTTCATGTTTTCTGATTAAATGTCGCATTACACATAAACAAATTATCATAATAAACACTAGTAAACATTGCGTACATATCAAAATCATACTAATCATTCCAACCGATGGGTGTTGTCCAACATTATATACTGTCTTCCACCATTCATGAGCACCTAGCACGTTTATCACTTTTTCTACGTTCTCATTGTCTTGCTGCATTTATACAAGGTGCTTCTGTGAAGTTTTAGTACGTTCTATGATGGATTTTAGACTCGAGGATAACGGGGTATGGATATCCAAACTGGACCACGGCTTTCAGGGCCTCATGCTGCATTGATATATTAACTTGAATCGTGGCGATATCGTGAGTCACCACGGGTATCAGCACGATATGACCTATCTTGGTCAATTCCGTTGGTACGTTACAAAGGGTTGGGGATTCTATCAGGCACACTTAGTCGCCGTGCTCATATGTGAACTTTGTGATAGTCACACAATATTCCCCCCGTCCCAGATAGACACTTGTCACCTGGTGGGCATCCCATGTCTGCAGTTACACTGTACACATAGGAGCTGGCCATCCAGGGTAAACCCACAGGCAGCTATGCCTGGGATTGTGCTATGATACCTACATATCCAGGATCCTCTTGACCTGGTACAACAATCCAGGCTTGGGGCCTTCCATGTGGCTCCCTCTTTCATAATCCGTTTGGGGAATCATATAAATTCCTTATGCACATCCCCTTCAATAGTTCCAATGAATTCTACCTTAAACACTTCTCGTTTATCCTTTTCTATTAACCGTGGTAACCACATAACCACCGGTATCAACACAATCTCTGTTTTATTGTCTGCATCTATTTTACATGGTCGCCGGGCATAATAGGTTGACCCATATCTCCTGATTTTGCACCAGTCGGTACTATTCACATTTTTATGGTGTTTGAACCAATTCTTAAGGGTTTTATCACTTACAAAGTTGGGTACCCTATTATTTTCAATATCTGCCAAGCCCCCAAGATCTTGTACTTCGTTATTATGTTGCTGGATTATTTCATTAATCTTCCCTCTTATCTTAATCATTCCATCCACCATTACCTTTATGGACTTCAGTCTTTGTTGTTCCAGAATTTCATCTTTCTGCCCTTAATTTGTTTTACTCAGGATCCCCTTCATTTGCTGTCTCATAACCTCATTGTGTTCCCACATGCTCTCTCTGTCTCTGTGTTCCAGCCATGGCTCCAATCCCTAACCATTCTACTAATCCTCTTTCTACTGTGGGTACTATTGGTTATTGGGGTGTTCGTAGCATTGTCCCAGACAACATGAATCAAGGATTCTTGAATGTCCGGGGGCCAAGGCTCATCCAGATCCCGGCCTGCATTTCTCCGGACAAAATCCTTAATCTGTTGTTCTACTAATTGTTAGTAAAATTCTTCATGTTTTGGGTCACCTAGCCCAGGGGGCATGTGTACGGCACTAAGATTAAATACCAATTGTACAATCTCGTACCTCATTATTATACAGTGCCTCGTGGGTCCGAGTTACTACCAGACCATTCTTGGGGCCTGGGCTTCTGTGGAGGGCACAATATTTTGGTTGCCCTCCGTTGATGGGTCATCGCTATGAACATTACTAGCCCTCCCCTATCGTCATATTTGTTAAAGATGGTGCCACAGCTAAACTGTCCCTCATGTCTTTTATTAAATGCTGGCCAATTTAAATCATTTTCTACACTATCCTGCCTTAAATAGGGCACCTCTATTGGTGACTGTAAAGTTAATGCTGGTCTAAATCCTGTAACTTGACAATATAGAGGCAGAAGACGTACGGAGCAGGGAAAATGTCTGGTCTCCAGTTAACATCTGGATATCAGTTTATAGTGACAATGGCAGACGCTGAACTCGTGCCATCCAATCCCCAATTTCATCACGTGTCCTCTGAATTTGGCCAAACTGTTGAAGTTGGCTGTTTTTAAAAACTCAACAGATTCACAGGGATCTACACAAATTCCAGTTCTATTCCTTTGTGACAAATCCAATTATGCCCATGTGCTAAGATTTTCACGTTGCGTTGACACCAGTTGCAAATACAATAATAAAGCACCAGTAACGAGTCATCTATTCAATAGTGCTTCCTTTTGAGACACACCTAAGGTGGTACGTCAATAAATAGAATTGGATTCAGTGTTGTGCTCAGCTTATAAAATTGAGTTTGGTCAAGGGATGGCTTTAGCATATTTTTGAGCCTACCATAAATCTGCTGAATATACTTTGTGCTTGATTATTTTGGGTAATACATCCTAATACAACAGTGGTACAGGTTTTTGTTACTCTTAATCTCTATACTTTCAGGAACAGTTAGCAGCTGAAAACAGTAGGTTAAAAGAACAGATAAAGGATTATCAGCAAAAACAAAAGGATCTTAAAAGATGCATTGAAGAAAAAGACCATCAACTGAGACAGCACAGAAATGAATTAAAGGAACAGGCTAACTTCCCAAGACATGGTGAACAGTGCAACTTAAAGGTAAGTCGCAAAGATGAGAGAATGATAGCACTTTCAACAAAAATCTTCAGAACGGGCACCAGTTGACAGAGCATAAATGGGAAGCACAGATTTTTTTTTCTCTTACTGGCCACTTTAACTGTTTTTTGTTCTTGAAGTGATGACTGAAAATGGCCCCACATCCAGTCAGAAGGGGCACCAGTGAAGTTGTAGAATGGATTTTTTTGCATGCCAAAATTCAGCTCTTGCTTCATTGGTAAGAGGCACTACTTTTTTTTAAAAACAGTTGTTGACTGATCTGTTTATTTCTGGCATTTTCTGTTTTAATTTCTTAATGGGGCCAGTGTGTGACCTACTGTGCTTGCTGTAAATACAAGAAATAACATGACCTGTTTTCCTACTGCATTGCCTAATGTGGTTTTTGGTACTTTTGAAGTGCAGTACAGCAGCAGATGTGGCCTAATAAAGTTTTCCTGGTGCCGTATTTCTGGTGTTTATTTTTCACTATTTCCAGTGCTTTTTTGACACTTTTAAGTGTTTAGTATATTGGTACTGTCAGTTGTCTTAAATTTTTTATAAACTGGAAATCGGAATAAAAATGAGACTTTTGAGTAACAAGTTGCATTTATAAAAGTGCCTTTAACGTAGTAAAATGTCCCAAAGCGCTTCACAGGAGTGTTATCAAACAAAATTTGACAACAAGCCACATAAGGAGATATTCGGACAGGCTTAGTTACAGAGGAAGGTTTTAAGGAGCAGCTCAAAGGAGGAGAGAATGTTGGAGAGGCAGTGAGGTTTAAGAAGGGAATTCCAGAGCTTAGGGCCTGGGCAGCTGAAGGCATGGCCGCCAATAGTGGAATGATTAAAATCGGGGATGTGCAAGAGGCCAGAATAGGGAGGAGCAAGGCCATGGAGGGATTTTAAAATAAAGATGAGAATTTTAAAATCGAGGCGTTCCCAGACCGGGAAATAATGCAGATCAGCGAGCACAGTGGTGACGAGTCAACAGTACTTGGTGCGAGTTAGGATGCGGGCAACAGAGTTTTGGATGTGCTCAAGCTTATGGAGGGTGGAAGTTGGGAGGCTGGCCAGGAGAGCATTGGAATGGTCAAGCCTAGAGGTAACAAAGGCATGGATGAGGGTTTCAGCAGCAGGTGAGCTGAGGCGGGGCGGAGACGGGTGATATTACGGAGGTGGAAGTAGGCGGTCTTGGTGATGTAGGGGGATATGTGGTTGGAAGCTCATCTTGGTCAAATCGGATGCCAAGCTAAAGGAATGAGTCTTCATAGTAATGTTACTGCATGCCATGGGCAATGGGTATGACAGACCCGAGGTCTATCCAGTTTTAAGATCTTAAGAATATGTTTTTTTTGTAGGAATGTTAGTACTGTACTGTATCAACTTAAAAATGGTTTTCTGTGACAGCTAGCTGACAGCAGCCTATCTAAGTAGGTTGGAGCAAATTCGCATCCCTGGCTAGTATGCAGCTGCCACTTCTGTACATGCAGATTGCTTTGCAAGTGTAGCAGACAACAAACATTGAGCCGAATCCTGCTGGAAAAATAACAGCGTGCTGATGAAGCACAGCGTTATTAATGCGCAAGTCGGCCAGCAAGTTCAGAGGATGAAAAGATACGGCGTGAGTTTCAAAACTCCAGAACTTGCTGGTTGATTTACGCCGCTCCGCCGTTTGCTTTGAACAAACGACATCTCGCACTAGAGGTCAAGTCTAGAAGTAACAAAGGCATGGATGAGGGTTTCAGCAGCAGATGAGCTGAGGCAGGGGCAGAGATGCGCGATGTAATGGAGGTGGAAGCAGGCAGTCTTGCTGATGGAGTGGATATGCAGTCGAAAGCTTATCTCAGGGTCAAATACGATGCTAAGATTATGAACGGTCTGGTTCAGCCTCTGACAGTGGGTAAGGAGAGGGATGGAGTCGGTGGCTACGGAACAGAGTTTGTGGCGGGGACCGAAGATAATAGCTTCGGTCTTCCCAATATTTAGCTGGGTGTCGGACATCAGTGTGACGCATCTGAGACAGTGGAGGGGTCGAGGGAGGTGGTGGTTAGTTGGAGCTGGGTGTCATCAACATGCATGTGGAAGCTGACGTGTTTTTGGATTATGTCGTCCAGAAGCAGCATTTAGATGAGAAATAAGAGGGGTCCAAGGATAGATCCTTGGGGAATCTCCAGAGGTAACTGAGCGGGAAGAGAAGCCATTGCAGGTGATTCTCTGGCTATGACTGGATAGATAAGAAGGGAATCAGGTGAGCGCAGTCCCCCCACTCAGCTGGACGATGGAGGAGAGGCATTGGAGGGGGATGGTGTAGTCAACTGTATCAAAGGCTGCAGACAGGTGTAGAAGAATGGTCATAACACATTGGATGTCATTTGTGACTTTGATAAGGGCCATTTCAGTGGCAATTTAATGGCCGTGTTTGCTGGCAACGATGTTTCATCTAGTGTCGAACTGCACTGACAACGCAGGGAAGTGGGAGGTGTAATTGGACCCCATTTACCCAGTGAGCGGCACAATAATGGAAGTGACGTCATCAGGTTTACTGCGGCAAGTGATGTCTTCGGACCAACCAGAAGTTTCCATACAGTGTCCTTATTCATTCCAAAAAGAAAAATAGTTTGTGTTTCTCTCTCCCTATAACTGTGTCTGCTTGACTTATAATTTCTCATTCTTTTTCTCTGATTCTGTTTATCTGCCTTGTGCTCTCTCTCTCAACTTCTTGCCTTCTGTCTCATCTGTTTTAGACTTTTATTTCTCTCACCCCTCCGCGGAGTCTCTTATCTCCTCATCTTGTTTTAAATGTCTCCCACCGTCTGTGTATTCCTTTCACACATTTTTCTTTATCTTTCTCTCTGTCTTCTACTTTGGCTTTTAGTGCACTTAATTTCTCTTTCTCTCCATATGTCTGTTGCTCTTTTTGTTTGTGTCTTACACTTTCTTGTTCCAGAGAGGTAGACTTAATGGTCCACAGAAATTACATTTTCTCTTGGATACAAAACCACGGCTCTCCTGTCAGCCATCAGCATATTCCTGAAATTCCCTTTGTAAGAGTTAAACCGCCACAGAAACATTACAAATGGGCGGTCAAACGGCCATCTCTCAATCTCACTGGGTTGGTCTCTTTTAAAATTTCTTCTTGGAAAGTTGAGAGGTGAGTTCCTAAGAGATTGGCAGAGATCTAATGCCCATCCCAATCCTTTCCCAGTCCCAGTCCTGGAGCTGAGACCTCCAAGGGAGCTCGCAATACAATATGTGTCTCCCACCGGTGTGTACTGATAAGAGAAGCTGGGGTTAGGATTGCAAGGGGGTCATGGATTGGGGCTAGTGAGGAGCTTAGGGCAGGAAGAAGTGGGGGTTAGGAGAGTGCTGGTGGAGAGGCTGGGAAGGGTCAAGACCTAGGAAGGAGGGCTTGGGTGTCTTTGGAGAGCGTGAAGTCTGGTAGCACACTGTACCTGGGTCTGGGAGCACATAATGGAGGCTGGGATCATTTAGAAGGAAACCAGGGATGCGCTGGAATGAGGGGATGCCAGGAAATACTTGGGGTGAGTGTACTTTGTCCTGCCTACCTGGAGCAAATAGGCCTCTGGCACTTGGGCAGGTGGACCTAATAGAGTCCTAGGATGTGGGCATGGTCGCAACAAACAAGCACTGAATCTTGCACCTGATTAGCAGTATTCGAGAGCATGGATTTAATGGTCATGTGGTACCCTCCGATAAATCAGATTTCAGAAACTGGACCTACAGGGAATGAGAAGGAGTCTTACAATTTTTAAAATTTCTATAGCTTAATCTAAGTGCAGAGTTGCCAGAAATTATTTCCAAAATATTAAATCGGGGGTGTAGAAACTATATAGTCTGTGCACCGCATGCAGCGTCTGAGCCCTTGCAATCCAGCCTGCAAAGTCCAAGCAACTTAACCCTATTAGCACTTATATTTCTTATCTGCTAGTTTCTCCTGTCTGAATTTTGTGGGCCTGGAGGTTTGGAGAGTCAGTCTTAACACTGTTGCCTCATTGGTGGATAATTTGTACATTAAAACTCCAAGATCAGTTGCTATCAGCAACCTGAGGTATATACAAATTAATAGGAATGTGGATTTGAGCTTTACATGTGCCCTACATGTGCAATGCTTCATGTACACATCTAAGTGCTGCACACAGACAAAAAGACTTGATTACTCTGGTGTTCGATTAATACTTGTAGTGTGACACAATTTCAGCAGATGGTGCTCACTGATCACGTACATGCTCAGTCAATTGGAATTGGCAGTTCCAGCCTTGCTGCATACATTGCATTTGCTGTTATTTTCACCATAAACTATTTAAAATATGTGCTATTAATGAGAATGTGTATACCTTGCAACTGAGCTGTGTTCTCTCAGTAGTAATGTGGTTTGCTCTGTTTCTTTATGTTTTAAACATAGTTGTGTATACCTCCAAAGCAAAATCTTGTCACTCCCTTTAAAACTGTTTATATTTCAAGGTGAACTTGAAGATGGCTGAATCATCATCAAAGAAGGTTGTTCCTTTGGCAGGGACTGATCATCATCCTCTATACAAGTATGATTCTTTTCCCCTCATTTAATGGAAAGTTGTTTTATACAAATAATTTACTTTGGTAACCTAAACCCTCATAACTAATAAAGACTACTACAGTAGGAAAACCAGAATTATTTTCTTCATATATTCTACACTTGCTAATGAAAACCTTTGCAACAAATATTTTAGTTATGTTGATCAAATGTAGCAACATTCAAGAAGCTGGGTTTTATGAAGACTCCATGTTTCCAAAATGAATGGTATTCTTTGAAGTTGCAAATGAATGCCTTATTTGCTGAATCTCACATAAATAACACCAATATATATGACCGGGTGATTATTGTGAAAGAGATTAATAGCAATTAAAAGGATCTGGCCAGATGAAGTAGATGGGCTATGAATGGCAGATATATTTTAATACACCTTGGTGAGAATTGGGTGAATCCACTAAATGGAGTGACTTGCTAAACAGAGTCACTACGGGAATTTGGTGAGAGTGGGAATGAGGTGCAGAGGGGGAAGGAGGTGCTAAGTAATTCAAAACAAGGGGAAACAGTAAATATATAAATAAATAATCAGTAATTAATTAGATCTAAAGGTAAAATTAAAATTCTCTAAATAGAGGATACCACCATTAAAGGGATCCTGATTGTATTAAATAAAAATCTGGTACACAAATAATAGAGGAGTTAAGGGGATACTAAAATAAAGAAGTTAATAAACAAAAAAAGGACTAATTAGTTACAAATTAATCTGAAATCAAGCTAAATCCATCTACTAAATATAATTTAGATCTCAAGTAATTGTATTATATCTAGAATTAAATTACCATAAATAAACTAGAAATGGCAGTGCAGGCTTTATGTCGGGACTGTGATTTTTGGGAGTTTGTGGACAGTGAGGCTGTCCAGGATTGCCACATCTGCAGGAAATGTCTCTGGCTTGAGACACTCCAGCTCTGAGTTCTTGAGCTGGACTGAGTTAAAGATGCTCCAACACATAAGGGAGGGGGAGAAATTTTTGGATAGTTTTCTCCAGAGTTCAGTCACACTTCAGAGGAAAGCACAGGCACAGGGAGGGGAAGAGTGTGAATGTTAGCTTGTGGGGTAAAGGGAACCGAGGGGAGGTAGAGAAGGAGGTCCCGCAGACACTGGTCCTATCTAACAGGTACCGTGTACTTGCTACCTGTGAGGGTAAGGATGTAAGCTGCAGGGTGAGCAGCCAGAAGGCGAATCATGGCACTGTGGAGCAGGAAAAGCAGTCCAAGGGGGGAGGAGTAGACTAAAAAGGTTGTAATTATAGGTGATTCTATAATTAGGGGGATAGATAGCATCCTCTGCAGTCATGACTGAGAGTCCAGGAGGGTCTGCTGCCTACATAGTGCAAGGGTAAAGGACATCTCTGAGCAACTGGAGAGGAACTTGGAAAAGGATAGGAAAGCTCCAGTTGTCGTGGTCTGTGTTGGGACCAATGACATCGGGATGAAGAGGGAGGAAGTCCTGCTAAGAGAATATCAGAAGTTAGGAACTAAATTATAAAAAATAAATTGGACCTCACAGGTGGTAATCTCGGGATTACTACCCGAACCATGTGCTCACTGGCTTAGGGATAAACAGATCAGGACGGTAAATGTGTGGCTGCAGACTGGTGTAGGAAGGAGGAGTTCAACTTCATGAGACACTGGCACCAGTACTGGGACTAGAAGGAGCTATACTGCTGGGACGGGCTCCACCTGAATTGGACCAGTGTCCTAGTGGAAAGGGTAAATAGGGCTGTGGATAGGACTTTAAACTAGTAAGAAGCAGGGAGGGTCTGGTAAAAGTAACATAAATCTGAAGATGAAAGGAATAGGAGATGAGAGTCAAGGTCAGACCAAGGTAAGGAATAAGGATAACATAAATGGTCAGGGAACAAATACAGTTATAGAACACAAGTACAAAATGACTTAAAAATAAAGTGAGGGGAACAATTATTAAAAAGAAATGAATTGACCGTACAGTAATGTGCACAGCATCTGAACAAAACGGGGGAAATGGAGGTAATAATTCATAGCAAGGAGCCAGATGTAGGAGGGATAACTAAAGCATGGCTACATAAAGAATAGGATTGGCAGTTAAATATTGTAGGATATAACGTATTTAGAAAGGATAGGGAAGGAAGAAGGGAGGGTGGGGTAGCTGTACTAATTAGAGACAACATAATGGCAATAGAAAAAAGGGACATAAGTAACATTAAGATAGAAACCGATTCCAAATGGATTGAGACAAAGAATAAGAAGCGATTGATCACGTTAATAGGTATATTCTACAGACCACCTAATCGTGGAAGGGAAGTGGAGGTAGAAATATGTAGGCAAATCTATGAAATGAGTGAAAAACTTTGAAAAAGAATCATGGGAGATTTCAACTACCCACAAATAAACTGGCAAGGAGAGGTAGGGAAAGGGCAATAGAGTTTTCACAGTGTGTACAGGACTCCTTTTCATACCCAGTATGTGAGAAGCCAAACAGAGAGGAATCATTGCTGGATCTAGTAATGGGAAATGAAACAGAGCAGATAAGAGAAGTAAATGTAGGGGAACATCTAGGCAATAGCGATCATAACATAATATGGTTTAAAATAATGATTGAGAAAGACATAAGTAATACAAAGACCAAAGTAATAGTTTGGAGAGAAGCTAATTTTGAGGGGATGAGAATGGAACTAGGGCAGGTAAACTGGAAAAAAATTTTGAAAGATAGAACAGCAATGGGAAATATTTAAAACTGTGATCAGTAGAGTTCAGGAGAAATATTACTTTTTTTTAAAAAAAGCAAGAACAAACTAGCCAATAATGGAATACCTCAGATGATTAAAAAGGTAACATTAATACTAAAGAAAAAGGCATAGACTAAGTACATAGACAACAAAGGGGATGATGACAAAAGGGAATACAAAGAAGTTAGGAAAGAAGTAAAAAAAAAACAATTCTGAAAGCAAAGAGGAACTATGAAATTAAATTATCAAAGAATATAAAAAGAAATCGTAAAGTATTCTACAGACATGTAAATAACAAGAAAAATCAGGATAAGGATAGGTCCACCAGGGGATGCATGAGAGAAACTCACAGGAAATGACAGTAAAATGACAGAAATACTGAATAGTTATTTCATAAAATGGTCTCCTTCTGTGCTGTAACCATTCAGACTTTTGAGCTCATGCCGGTTTTTTGTAAGAGCAATCCAGTTAGTCCCATTCCCCCAGTCTTTCCCCGTACCCCTGCAATTTTTTTCCCTTCAAGTATTTATCAAATTCCTTTTTGAAAGCCACGATTGAATCTGCTTCCACCACCCTTTCAGGCAGCACATTCCAGATCATAACTACTTGCTGCATAAAAAAGTTTTTCCTTAAGCCACCTTTGGTTCTTTTGCCAGTCACCTTAAATCTGTGTCCTCTGGTTCTCGACCCTTCCGCCAATAGGACCAGTTTCTCTTTATTTATTTTATCTAAACCCTTCATGATTTTGAACACTTCGATCAAATCTCCTCTTCACCTTTTCTGCTCTAAGGAGAACAACCCCAGCTTCTCCAGTCTATCCACGTAACTGAAGTCCCTCATCCCTGGAACCATTCTAGTAAACCTCTTTTGCACCCTCACTAAGGCCTTCACATCTTTCCTAAAGTGCGGTGCCCAGAATTGGACACAATACTCCAGTTGTGGCCAAACCAGTATTTTATAAAGAATCAACATAACTTCCTTGCTTATGTACTCTATGCCTCTATTTATAAAGCCAAGGATCCCCTATGCTTTTTTAACTGCTTTCTCAACCTGTCCTGCCACCTTCAAAGATTTGTGCACATATACCCCCAGGTCTCTCTGTTCCTGCACCCCCTTTAGAATTGTACCATTTAGTTTATATTGCCTCTCCTCGTTCTTCTTGCCAAAATGTACCACTTCGCACTTCTCTGCATTAAATTTTATCTGCCATGCTTCCGGCCATTCCACCAGCCTGTCTGTCCTCTTGAAATCTATCACTATCCTTTTCACTGTTTACTAGACTTCCAAGTTTTGTGTCATCTGCAAATTTTGAAATTGTGCCCTGTATATCCAAGTCCAAGTCATTAATATATATCAAACAAAGCAGTGGTCCTAGTACTGACCCCTGGGAACACCACTGTATACCTTCCTCTGTTCCGAAAAACAACTGTTCACCACTACTCTCTGCTTTCTGACTGCTAGCTAATTTCTTATCCATGCTGCCACTGCCCTTTTTATTCCACGGGCTTCAATTTTGCTGACAAGCCTATTCTGTGGCACTTTATCAAATACCTTTTTGAAGTCCGTATACACCACATCAACCACATTGCCCTCATCAATCCTCTCTGTTACCTCATCAAAAAACTTAATCGTTAGTTAAACACGATTTGCCTTTAACAAATCCGTGCTGGCTTTCCTTTATTAATCCACACTTATCCAAGTGACACTTAATTTTGTCCCGGATTATCGTTTCTAAAAGCTTCCCCACCACCAAGGTTAAACTGACTGGCCTGTAGTTGCCGGGTTTAATCCTTGCACCCTTGTTTGAACAAGGGTGTAACATTTGCAATTCTCCAGTCCTCTGGCACCACCCACCGTATGTGAGGAGGATTAGAAAATTATGGCCAGCCCCTCTGCAATTTCCACCCTTACTTCTCTCAGCAACGGAGGATGTATCCCATCCAGACCTGGTGACTTATCTACTTTAAGTACAGCCAGCCTTTCTAGTACCTCCTCTTTATCAATTTTTAACCCATCCAATATCTCAACTACCTCCTCTTTTACTGTGACTTTGGCAACATCATCTTCCTTGGTAAAGACATATGCAAAGTACTCATTTAATACCTCAGCCATGCCTTCTGCCTCCATGCGTAGATCTTTTTGGTCCCTAATCGGCCCCACCCCTCCTCTTACGACGCATTTATTATTTATATGCCTATAGAAGACTCTTGGATTCCCTTTTATGTTAGCTGCCAGTCTATTCTCATACTCTCTCTTTGCCCCTCTTATTTCCTTTTTCACTTCTCCTCTGTACTTTCCATATTCAGCCTGGTTCTCACTTGTATTATCAACCTGACCTCTGTCATATGCCCCCTTTTTCTGCTTCATCTTACACTCTATCTCTTTTGTCATCCAGAGAGCTCTGGCTTTGGTTGCCCTACCTTTTCCCCCTCATGGGAATGTACCTAGACTGTTCCCGAACCATCTCCTCTTTAAGGGCCGCCCATTCTTCAATTACAGTTTTGCCTGCCAATCTTTGATTCCAATTTATCTGGGCCAGATCTGTTCTCAACCCACTGAAATTGGCCCTCCTCCAATTAAATATTTTTACTCTAGATTGCTCCTTGTCCTTTTCCATAACTAATCTAAACCTTTTAATACTATGATCACTGTTCCCTAAATGTTCCCCCACTGCCACTTGCTCCACTTGACCCATCTCATTCCTCAGAACCAGAACCAGTAATGCCTCCTTCCTCGTTGGGCTGGAAACACACTGATCAAGAAAGCTCTCCTGAACATACTTCAAAAATTCCTCCCCCTCTTTGCCATTTACACTATTACTATCCAAGTCTATATTAGGATAGTTGAAGTCCTCCATTATTGTTACTCTATAGTTCTTGCACCTCTCTGTAATTTGCTGCTCTATATCCTTCCCATTAATTGGTGGCCTATAGAATACGCCCAGTAGTGTAATGGCACCTCTATTGTTTCTTAACTTGAACCAGATAGATTCTGTCCTTGACCCCTCAAGGATATCCCCTCTCTCCAGCACTGCAATATGCTCCTTAATCAATACTGCTGCCCCCCCCCCACCTCTTTTCTTTCCTTCCCTATCTTTCCTGAAAAACCTTATATCCAGGAATATTTAGTATCCAATCTTGCCCTTTTTTGAGCCAGGTCTCCGTTATCGCCACTACATCATATTCCCACGTGGCTGTTTGCACCTGCAGCTCACAACCTTATTTACCATGCTTCAGGTATTTACACACATGCACTCTAAACCTATGTTATACCTTCTCATATTCTCTTAGTCTGATCCCACCTAATACTGAACTATTTCTTACTCTGACGCTATCCATCTCTCCCAATCCTTTATGTACCTTGTTTCTCCTTTCTAATGCTACATCCTGGTGCCCATCCCCCTGCCAAATTAGTTGAAACCCTCCCCCACAGCACTTGTGAACCTCCCCGTGAGGACATTGGTCCCAGCTCTGTTGAGGTGCAATCCGTCCATCTTGAATAAGTCCCTCCTGCCCTACAACAGGTCCCAATGTCCCAAGAATCTGAAGCCCTCCCTCTTGCACCATGTCTCTCATTACGCATTAACCTGCCTTATCTTTCTATTTCTATACTCACTAGCGCGTGTCACTGGGAGTAATCTCCACAGATTACTACCTTTAAGGTCCTGCTTTTTAACTTTGTCCCTAGCTCCTGAAAATGTAGCCGCAGGTCCTCATGCCTTTTCTTTCCTATGTCATTGGTACCCACGTGGACCACAGCTTCTGGCTGGTCCCCTGCCCCCTGCAGAATATTCTGCATCTCTCTGTGATGTCCTTTACCCTGGCACCAGGGAGGCAACACACCATGCGGGACTTGCGCCGACGGTCACAGAGATGCTTGTCTGTCCCCCTGACTATTGAATCCCCTATGACTACTGCATTTTTACACTTCACTGTACCCCCCTCCCCCCGTGCAGTCTTTTGCCCCATGATGCCATGCTCAGGACTGCACTCCTTTGAGGTGTCGTCACCCTCACTGGCATTCAATGCTGAATTGAGAGTGCCACACACCCAAAAGATTCCTGCACGGCCTGCTTCTTCGTACCCTTTCAGATGGCCACCCCACTTGCTATCCTGAACTGCAGGGTGACCTCCTCCTGGAACATACAATCCAGGAAACCTTCAACCTCCCTTATGCTCTGCAGTAACTCCAGCTGCCCCTCACGCTCAGAAACCCTCAGCTTAAGCTCAAGCAACTGGAGGCATTTCCTGCATATGTGACCCTCCAGGACACATGAAGCGTCCTGACGTTCCCACATGGTGCAGGAATTGCAGACAATGCCTGTCCATTATATTTCGAATCCATTTTTTTTCTAAACTCCCTTTAGATACTCTATTATTAATTTAATTAAGGTAAATTATGCCAATTAACCTACCCATTTATTCCGGATCTCTCCGAGCTTCTCCTCTCTGTTCACTGCCCTTTCCCCTTTACACCCAATTCCCCCTCTCTCCAAATTCTCACGTGCCCATTCCGTTTGCATTGCGCTGTATGCTTCAGCCCCCACCCCCCTTATTTACCAGGGAGACTAACAAGGTGGGCATGACATTACAAGAAGAGATCAAAAAAGATATGAAGACATTTAAGATAGAAAGGGGGGAGATAATTGATAAACTAATCAAACTTAGAGAGGATAAAACCCCTGATCCGGATGGATTGCATCCGCACATATTAAAAGAAGTTAGAGAAGAGATAGCAGAGGCACTATTACGTATAGATAAAAATTCATTAGAAAAAGGAATAATGTCAGAGGACTGGCGGACAGCTAATGTGATTCCTATATTTAAAAAAGGGAGATAGAACAAGTCCATTGAACTATAGATCAATTAGCTTAACGCCGGTGGTAGGAAATATTATGGAATCCTTACTCAAGGGTGTAATAGAAAGACATCTAGAAACCAAAAATATAATAAAGAATAGTCAGCATAGATTTCAAAAGGAAAGGTCATGCTTGATCAACCTTATTAAATTCTTTTGAAGAAGTAACAGAAAGAGTAGACAAGGGTAATGCAGTAGATGTAATATATCTGGATTTTTCAAAAGGTCTTCGATTAAGACACCGCATAGTAGACTCATTACTAAGGTCAGAGCTTGTGGAGCCAGGACAAGTAGCAGAATGGATAACAAGCTGGCAACTAAACAGAAAACAGAGTAGGGGTTAAAGGTAGTTACTCAGACTAGCAAAGGGTGGGAAGTGGTGTTCCACAAGGATCGGTGCTGGGACCACTGTTGTTCACCATTTACATAAACGATTTGGACTCTGGAATCGGAAGTACAATTTCAAAATTTGCGGATGACACCAAATCGGGGGTTATAGTTAATACTGAGGACTGTGACAAAATACAGGAAGACATTAATAAACTTGCAGAATGGGTGTGTGATTGGCAAATGATTTTCGAGAGAGATAAGTGTGAGGTATTATTTTGGTAGGAAGAATAAGGGGGCCACATACTGCTTGAATAATAGACTTAATGGGGTAGAGGAGCAGAAAGTATCTGGGGGTACTGATACACAAATCTCTCAAAGTAGCGACAGAGGTTAATAGGGCTATTTAAAAAAGCAAATCAAGCACTGGGGTTCATTTTTGGTGGGATCGAACTGAAAAGCAGAGAAGTAATGTTAAACCTTGGTTAGAACACACTTGGAGTACTGTGAACAGTTCTGGTCTCCATATTATAAAGAGGATATAGGGGCATTGGAGAAGGTGCAAAACAGATTCACAAGGATGATACCAGAACTGACAGGATATACTTTCAGGAAAGGCTGAACAGGCTGGGGGTCTTTTCTGTAGAAAAGAGAAGGCTGAGGGGTGACCTGATAGAGGTTTTTAAGATAATGAAAGGGTTTGATAGGGGTAGACATAGAGAAAACGTTTCTACTTCTGGGGATGTCCAAAACTAGAGGTCATAAATATAAGATAGTCGCTAATAAATCCAATAGGGAATTCAGGTGAAACTTGTTTACCCAAAGAGTGGTAAGAATGTGGAACGTGCTACCACAAGGAGTAGTTGAGGCAAATAGCATAGATGCATTTAAGGGGAAGCTAAAAAATCACGAGGGAGAAATGGATAGAAGGGTATGCTGATACGGTTAGAGGATGTAGGGAGGGAGGAGGCTCGTGTTGAGCATAAACGCCAGTGTAGACCAGATGGGCCGAATGGCCTGATTCTGTACTCTATAATCAATGTAACTCGATGTAATTGGATAAGTTTAACCTGCATAGTAATCTGGAAACTCGCAAAAGGTGACCAATAGCTTCAAAACAGCTGACAACTGATTAAACAGCCCTGAATGTAATTACTACAGCATAAATTTGTCATAGCTTAACTTGTAGGTATAACCAGCATTCCATCACTTGTATAGCAGAAGATTGTGGCAATAATTGCAGGGATTTTTTTGTATTTTGGAGAAATTGTGGGATATATGTACTTTATTGCTAAATCTGATAAATTGTTTTAAAATTGTTTGTTTGGTTATCACAATGACATAGAAGCACTCGTGCCCCTCCTCCTCAGGTCATGCTGGCATTCTCCTTCCCTTCTTCCGGTTCACAGACACTCTTTTGCCCCATCTCCCCACCCACATTTCACCCTTTCTTTTAAAAAGAATGAAAGCAAATGACTTAATGAGCCTTTAATTAATTAGGACTCCTAGCATACTTTCTTTCCAGCTGCTTATCTACTGAACACTAAACCGAAAAACTCAATTCTGATCCTCGAGTAGTCATGTTTGCTTGTTACTTTTATTTATGTTAACTTGCTCACAAAGATATGGAGGAGCAAGGTCATGAAGGATTTAAACACTAGGATGAGAATTTTAAATCGGAGGTGCTGGTGGACCATGAGCCAATGTAGGTCAGCAAGGATAGGGGTGATGGGAGAGCAGGACTTGGTGCAGGATAGAATAAGGGCAGCAGTGTTTTAGATGAGCTGATGTTTATGGAGGGTGGAGATGGGAGGCTGGCCAGGAGAGTACTGGAATAATCGAGCCTGCAGGTGCCATTCTGGCTGCCATTTTTACTCTGACTCAGCTGAATACATATAGTTGTATAAGTAGCATTTATAAGATTATAAACCAATTAAAAATGCCCCTAAAATCCTGGAAGTTACGTATGCATTTCTTTTTATGGTATTCCTTATTTCTTATTCCTACACTACTATTTATTTCCAGAGTCTTCAGGCTTGGGAATCATTGCTCCTCCTTATCTGCAATTTGATTTCTTTTTCTGGCCTTTGTTCCCCCATGTCTTTGCTTTATAGTTGGGCCCAAACACAAATGAATTGCTCAGATCTGACTTTCAGTGCATACACATTTGGACTATTTTTTTGAAAAATCCCTTTTTTATTTTCATTACCTACCTGCTTTTCTGGTCTTGGGTTGTGTTCTTTCTCTGCTCCATATAGATTTTCCATTTCTCCTCCTCTTCTGCCACCAGCACAGTTGAAAATTGTTCCAACCTTCTCAACCCCCCATTCTTTCAATCTGTGAGCAGTGCCATGAGAGATAGAGTAGCTGTGTAAACAAATATGCAAAGTGTTTATTTAACACTCCAGTTGTAAGGAACGTCCTCTGCAGCAATTTTTTTGGATAAAAAAACATTACTGTATATCCGAATTGAATTCCCATGATGTTCTCATGTGTAAAAGGCACTCTCTTGCCCTAGAGAGCAGAAGGCCCCAGGTCTGTGTTTAGTAGTTGATCTCACGTGCAATAGTTTCTATGATGTTACAATTGGCCTCAGTACTCTTGGCTCGGGTGGCGAAAGAATTAACTAGGATTCTTGCTCCTCATCACTATCCAGTGACCCCTGGGAAGTTTGTGTGCATAGATGTAAGATGAGAAAAGGATTGGGCTTGCTATGATGCCCGCCACAGCTGAGGAGTCTACTGACACATACACGGGCTTAGACTTGACAAATGGTATCTCGGGTTAGGTATTTGCACCTTTCGAACTGTACCCCTGAAAGATGAGGGGAGGAAAAAATGAACTGAGTTTCTTGTGTATTATGTGTGTTATTGGAGGACATTTAATTCAGTTAACAGGTATTAATAAACCTTCAATGAATGCAGAGCAGATATGTTATAGATGGGTACAGGGGTGCCAGGATAGCGAAGCCAGCTTGCATTCCTGCCAGGGTTTTCAGTGAAGTACCTCTGAATTCCTACTGGCATGATACCAACCCCTGAAGCGGTGATTTTTTTTTTTGCCATGCTGGTATGAGTTTGAATTGGTAATTCAGCAGGATTTATAGTGCCAAACTAGTGCTGGATCATTGTAAATGCCAGATTAAATTGGACACAAACTTGGCAGTATAGACTGGTTATAAAACATTCGACTTCTGTGTTGAGGAATTAGTTCCAAAATGTGATATTCTCCCATGAAACTGATAACTAGTTCCAAAATATTGAAGGTTACCATACTACAATAAATGTCATTGCATCTATAACTAAAGGCTTGTTGGTATTCATACCTCCACAAAGAAATAAAGCCATTTATTCAGAATGTGGTTCTTATCACCACCTGGTGGCCTGCCTCCCAACCAGATGATCACAGGTTCAGGAAATGTGAAAAATTGGCAGTTGTCTACTTTGCTATAAGCGCACCTTCTGTCAGCTGATCGCGTAACAGCATTGATTGTGGTCACGGCCAAGTCTGAGACCTAGACCACCCCTCCTTTCTACTGAAGAAGGTTGTGTGGTGGCAAGTGATTTATGTGGGAAAATGAACATTAAACCTCTTTTCTGATGTACTAATACTTGTATTGCAGAGAGGGGTTGGAGTTTGCTTTTCAGCAGGTTTGTCAAGAATTTAAACAACTGTCTGCCTTAACCAAGAAACAAACAGAACTTCTGAGTAAATATAACTACAACAAAGAAGTAATAAGTGGTAAGTGAGTACTGTGCACATTTTTTTTTGCATTGTACTTCAATCATTTAGGGAATCAAATGGCATTTTTGTAAAAGTACAAAAATGTGTACATTATTTTTTTCACTGATTAGAATGTCATATCCTCTCATAGAATTCTTTTTGCTATCTAAGCTCTTTATTTTCTTTGTATTTTCACCATTGTTGAAACAACTACAGTTGTTTTTAAGGGATGGACAAAGATTTATTTAAGAAGCAAAAATCTGCAGACTTTCTGAACATTGTTGAAAATGACTGCTTGTTAATTTTGCCATACTGTCAGATTTTGTATATTTGTAATTCATGTCAGCTTATAGAAACATGCTGCTACTTCTGACTGTGTACAAATTTAAATCTCTTAAAATTCCAGGCATAAGTTTCAAATAAAGGTAACTTTTTTTTCCATTTTCAGAAATGTTAAATCAGAATGTAATTTATGGAAATCTTTCATGTATTCAAACTACTGTTGGAAATTTACCGATAGAATGTAGGGGGCACAATTAAGAAGTTTGCAGATGATACTAAAATTGGTCGTGTGGTTCATTGTGAGGAGGAAAGCTGTAGACTGCAGGAAGGTATCAATGGACTGGTCAGGTGGACAGAAAGTGGCAAATGGTATTCAATCCGGAGACGTGTGAGGTAATGCATTTGGGGAGGGCAAACAAGGCAAGGGAATACACAATAAATGGGAGGATACAGAGGTGTAGAGGAAAAGAGGGACCTTGGAGTGCATGTCCACAGATCCCTGAAGGTAGTAGGACAGGTAGATAAGGTGGTTAAGAAGGCATACAGTATACTTTCCTTTATTGGCTGAGGCATAGAATATAAGAGCAGGGAGGTAATGCTAGAACTGTACAAAATACTAGTTAGGCCACAGCTAGAGTACTGTGTACAGTTCTGGTCATCACATTACAGGAAAGATGTGATTGCACGAGAGAGGGTGCCGAGGAGATTTACGAGCATGTTGCCAGGACTGGAGAATTTTAGCTATGAGGAAAGATTGGATAGGCTGGGGTTGTTTTCTTTGGAACAGAGGAGGCTGAGGGGAGATTTAATTGAGGTGTATAAAATTATGAGGGGCCTAGATAGAATGGATAAGAAGGACCTATTTCCCTTAGCAGAGGGATCAATAACCAGGGGGCATAGATTTAAAGTAATTGGTAGTGGATTAGAGGGGAGTTGAGGAAAAATATTTTCACCCAGAGGGCAGTAGGGGTCTGGAACTCACTGCCAGGAAGGGTGGTAGAGGCAGAAACCCTCATCGCATTTAAAAGGTGCTTGGATGCGCACTTGAAGTGCGGTAACCTACAAATCTATGGACCAAGAGCTGGAAAGTAGGATTAGGATAGATGGCTCTTTTTTGGCTGGCACAGACACGATGGGCCGAATGGCTGCCTCCTGTGCCGTAAATTTCTATGATTCTATGAGTTCCAGAATCTGAGTTGTTATTGGGTATTCTGTTCCTTTCTAAATTTTATAATACCTAAGATGCAAGATCTGCCTTGACACCAGTGACATAATAATCACAGAAACTGGCAAAAAGGAATGTTTTTAGTATTGGATGTGCCAACAATAGAATGAATTGCAAACTTTAGTTTAAAGATTATAGATCTCCAGTGACTCTAAAATGGTAGGCAGATTATTGCAAGATTTTATCCCAATATCCCTGACTGACATGACGCTAACAACAATATTGATTTCACATCCTGAGCGCTCACCTTTTTAATAAAGGGGGGAGGGGGGTTGGTGTGTGTCCTACACCCTACAGTGTAAAATATTAAGGATATAACAGTTCAACTCTATATTTCAAGATACAGAGATGGGGTTAATATTTTCTCATTGTTTAATGGTTAGTGCAGATGGCTATTCATATTTTAGTCTCTAGAAAATTATTTTTTTTTTAAAAAAGGTATAATTCCCTCTCTTTTTCAATGAAGATATTTTCTGCTATCCCCTTTCTTTCCTCATGCTGTGCACCATTCTCATCCATGAGGATGGGCAGGCAACCTGCTCCAAGATCTTTACCAGTGCTGTTATGAATCTAGGAGGTATATATTTCTCCCTTTCTCTTCTAATTAGGCAGAAATTAGATACTTAGATACTAGATTTTCCCATCACTCTTATTTTAATGCAGGTGGTAAGCCATTCATCATAAAATAATGATTGGAAAATCAAGGTTTTAATGTTCGAGTTTCAAGTGTGAAGCGTTGTCCCACTGATCCATGCTGCTCTGTTGTTATAGCAGAAGGTTCCATCAGTGGTCAGCTGTCATTATAAGATGTGGATTGCTGTCCTTTCCAGCCATGGATGCTGGTACTGGAACTCCAAAGCAATTTTTTAAAAAAAAGTATTGGCCAGAATTTAAATGGCCTTTCAGGGATTGATGAAAACTATCATTTATTCTCACAAGTTAAAACAAATTTAAACTTTTTATTTAAACAAACTATATGGCACATTGATTCACATTGTAAGTACTCTATCGGACCAAATGCTGGAATATGGGATTAGAGTAGACAGGGCTTGATGGCCGGCGCGGACACGATGGGCCGAAGGGCTGTATAACTCTATGACTCTATTCTCTTCTGCCCCCAACCCTGTATAATGTGCTCTACCTATCTTGATCTTGCTGAAGGAACTCAATGCAAGTATTCTATTATTAGTGATGGACTTAATGGAACCAAACCTATTACCTATATTTATGATCTATCATATGCCTGGTAATGTGCTAAAGGGGAGATAGTGCACCAACGACTAGATAAATAGTTTGAACATTGCCCCTACTGTTTGATAGCAGAACTCTAAGACTGTTACATTCTAGCAAATTTTCTTGTTTTTATTCTCCAGATAATTTGTGATCCAATTATTGACAAAAAGACTTATTTGTTTTTGATTGGTTATTCTTCTGTTTTAGATATGCCTTTCTCAATGCCTATACAGTGTACTGATGAAGGAGAGCAAGAACAAGTGGAAGGACTTTTTGTTGGGAAGAAGAACAAAAGTATACTTAAGAGTCCAATTGGATCACAGGGGCACAGAACTTGTCCGAAACAACTTCCAGTTGTTGAGTCTCTGTCTGATCTAGATGTCAAATTCCCACCCTCAGACAATGTCTATGATTTCCTAAACAGCACACCAGAAAAACCAGGACCAAAACCTCCTTTTGAAGATCCTACTCGTAAAGTTGAAGATGTACTATTGAAAGATGACATCCAGGACTTTGAACATAAAAAGTGTAATAAGGAAGAATGCACTTCACTTGAAACATTTACTGAGGGACCAACTAATGAAACATTACAAAACCCTTCATGTGATGAGCAAGGAATGTGTACAAACATTAATAATACTTTCATGGGTGCCACAGTTGGTAAGAACCCATTTAGGAGTCCTTCGTTTCTTAAACCTTCAAATCCTTTTCTAAATGTTGAAAAACCTCATCAGATGGCTACATCAGCACCAACAGAGATAAGAGGACCACAACAGGTAAGTCAAAACATCCCAAAACCAGCACTTAGAATGTAATGGAAATACATTATTTATAGTTATTGAGCGATTTGAGTCCATACTTGCAATGTTATTGGGCCAGATTTTGCTGCCAAAATAATGGTGAGGCTAATGGCGCTTTGCATTATTTATGTATAAATGGTACAGCATCTTCAGGCGAGGAGCAGATGCACGGTTAAATGCCAATATTCAAAAATTGCTGTCCGTGTTGTGCCATTAGCTTTGCGAAAACGCCATTTTGCTGTCTGCCTCACCGTTGAAATGCATTGAATGTCGCGAAGTTGCTGTATTTGCACGGTAGATACCAAAACTCGCCACAGAAAGTTAAGTCACGTCATTTCATTGTAAGTACCCTTTTAACTCTGTGATAATTGTTAATTACCAATCAACCTCTCTGGCACTGAAAATTAACTTTTACAAGCGTGGAGTCTCATTCCTTCAAGTTTTAATTTTTGTTGGAGATTTTAAAAATATCAAATTTAATTTTTTTTTACTATTCCTTTCTTCTGTCTCTTCTCTAAGCCAACCCTTCTTTCCCTTTCTTTATTTCTCTTTCTGTATCTGATTTGACATTGAATTCACCCACTCTAATTTACACTTCCTTCTCAGTCCTTGCGCTGTTTATTTCTCAATTCTTCAATTTGATTGCTTAAGGAGATACTCAGTTGCTTGCCCTGTTCACTCAGGTCCCAGATGCCCTGTTTTGCTCACAGTGTTATCAGCTTGCACTTTCAGCAACTTATTGGACAAAACTGGTTTGAGCTGAAGGGTGCAGGGGCAAGTCTAACTAAAGGCAGACTCTGTTAGATACCCTGCAACAGTAAAATCTGGCCCATTGTGTTTGTCTAAGTCTCTTTATTTTTGGCCAGTCACTGAGCAAAGGGTTTTCATTATTATGCAAGACCTAATGATATGATTCTCATGAATAGATGTATTACAATATTAATCAACACTTAAAATTATTTTGGGTTTTATCCCCTTGGCCTATTAAAAAAAAATAACACTACTTCTGTCATTCAGTAAAACTATTAAGCATAGAACTATTACACATAAACTATCCATTACTGATTCAGATTGACATTGTCGCATGATATTTTATCTCCATATGGTTGGGGAGGGGGGAAATGGAGAAAATGGATTAATTGCCCCTTTTTGTTGCTGCTGCGGAAAACTAGCCAGGGTCCAGTCAGTGCCTGCATTCTCCAGGTCACAGATGTTTTTTGTTTTGGAAAGTTGGTAACTTTTTCATTTTTGGTATGATAGCTTATCAGCACCATGACAGGGTGATACAATTTTATTATGTGGCTGGATTCCCCAATGTATAGGGAGCTATAGATGGGACTCACTTTGCCTTGTGAGCACCTTCTATTAACCCATTGAATTTCCTGAAAAGAAAGGGATCCCACTCCCTCAAAGTCCAATTGGTATGTAACCAAGCAATGAATCTGTGCCAGTGCCTGCTTTGCTGGTAGCTGCCATGTATCATTCCAATCTGCCGGTTTGTTTTGAGGAAGACTTGCAGCTCGGTGTCTGGATAGCTCCTCAGCGACAAAAGTCACCCTTTGCTTCTCTGCTGTTGAATCCACTCTGAGTGGCTCTCTTTGCAGTTGAACATCGGTACAGTGAGGTAAATGCAGCCACACAAGTTGCCAGTGAGAGGAAAATTGGGATACTGAAAGTTTGCTTCAGGTTATTTGATTTGTCTGGAACGGCTCCCAAATGGGAATCTTGCATTATGGAGATTGCTTTGCAGTCATCACTGGAGGCCCCTGTGGAGAAGGCCTGCTGCTGTGGAAGAAGGATCTGGAGGTCAACATCGAGGAAGATATGGAATCTGCAAAATCATTAGTCCTGGCTGCCGGAGAAGTGCATTGCCAGATCACCAAGGAAACATTTTCCAGAGATTGATGTCACCCT
This sequence comes from Heptranchias perlo, assembly GCF_035084215.1. Taxonomy (NCBI): domain Eukaryota; kingdom Metazoa; phylum Chordata; class Chondrichthyes; order Hexanchiformes; family Hexanchidae; genus Heptranchias; species Heptranchias perlo. The sequence continues at coordinate 575 of NW_027139040.1, read as the reverse complement.
TTTGCCTACACTTTCCACACTATGTCTTCCCACCATTCTGGACACTCGCACAGCAGATCTAAAAGAAAGACAGACTTGGATTTATATCGTGCCTTTCATGTCCTCAGGATGTTCGCAGCCAATTAATTACTTTTGAAGTGTAGTCACTGCTGTTTTGTAGTCGTCAACCCAATGCCAAATATCTCAATTAAGGCCTCGGAACACCTACACCACATTATCTCACCAGTACCACAGAAATCCAAGAACATGATAGAACACCAGAACCAGTTCTGAAAACAATACTGCTTTAATTGTTACACTCTATGTCCAATCCTAACTAAACCATGCTTCCCTTGGATGTCTTGACGTGCCTTCATATAATCCGTCCCAAATGTTACATCCGAGATCTCAGACCTTCTGGTTGATGGCCTCACTATTAAAAGGAGATGATTGCTCGACCAGTGGCTACCTTGGGTAGTGAATACCTTGATTAGCTTACTTAAGATGCCCACTAATGGAGCCAATAACATGAAGTAGAAAAAGTTGTGGTGTTCTACTAAACCACTTAGCCATATCTATTTGAAATGAGTAAAATC
>NW_027139039.1:0-25686 GCF_035084215.1 Heptranchias perlo | reverse complement strand
TCCTTGCCACAGGGTCTGCAGACCGAGGCTCAGCTTCCTGGTCCTCTCTGAGGAGCAATGCATACGGAGGCTCAGAGTCAGTCGCCAGGTAGTCGTGGACATCGGCAGCCTCCTTCATGCCGAGCTGCTCTCGGCTGGCCCGAGCAGCATCTTCTTACCTGTCGCTGTCAAAGTCACCACTGCCCTCAACTTCTTCACCTCCGGATCATTCCAGGGTGCCATCGGGGTCATCGCCGGGGTGTCTCAGTCGTCTGCACACAAGTGCATAAAGCAGGTCTCTGACGGCTTGTTTCGCAGGGCCTCGCACTACGTCAACTTCCCCATGGACGACCTCAGCCAGATGGGAGAGGGCAGTGGGATTCCATGCTGTGGCTGGCTTCCCACGGGTGCAGGGTGTAATCGATTGCACCCATATAGCAATACGAGCAACTCCACACGAGCCAGGACTGTTCATCAACAGGAAGGGCTATCACTCCATCAACACCCAGCTCATCTGTGACCACCGCAAGAGATTCCTTCACGTGTGCGCAAGATACCCTGGCAGCCGCCACGATTCCTTCATCCTCCAGGAGTCCAACATCCTGCCCCTCTTCCACGCACCCAACACCCGCAAGGGCTGGTCCCTCGAGGACAAGGGATACCCCCTGCACACGTGGCTCATGACACCTCTGAGGAACCCCACCACTGAGCAACAGCGTTGATATAATGACAGCCACATCGTTACTAGGTCTACAATTGAGCATGCTATAGGGCTGCTCAAGATGCGCTTCAGGTACCTTGATCATTCTGGGGAAGCACTTCAATACGCACCAGACAGAGTGGGGCACATTATAGTTGCCTGTTGTGTCCTGCACAACATGGCACATCAGAGAAGGGTGCCACTGGAGAAGGCCCCGTCCACATCTGCCACCCATATTGAGGAGGAGGAGGAGGCAGAGGAGGAGGAGCAACCCCATGGGCAGAACAGTGGCTCACCTGGCTGCTCGTGAGGCCAGGGAGTCACTGATATGTGAACGGTTCTCCTAACATCAGACAGTGTGAAGAGTCCAGTCTTCACACCACCTGGACAGAGCAGCGGCCACACCAGCCCCTCCCCCCGCCCCCCCCTGCACAAAACAGTCCTACAACGACACATATACCCATTGTAAACGCACCCAATGGGTGGCATCAAGCCTCGCCATTCATGATGACGCACACGAAAGGGCATTTTCACAAAAGGGATTCAAGAATGGGCAAGACATGGCAGCGGTGGTGAGAATCATAACATTTAATGTGAATTTAACATAGACCATATATAAATGAAAAACATGACAGTCTATCAGACACCCTTGTAATCACCCTTGGTGATTACAAAACCTTCGACTTCCTCTTCCTACAGCTTCTACGTGGTGCATCCCCTGTGGCTGCAGCAGAGGTAGTGGCAGATTGCTCAGATTCATGCCCAGACTGCTTAGATGCTTTTCGCCTACGACCTTTGGGTTTTGGAGCCCATGAGGGCCCCTCCAAAGGCTGCTCCACCTGCACCTGTGCAGGGGCAGATTCGGCCATCTGGGGAGGAGGCAGCATTGTGGGTACCGATTAAGGGGTGGGGGAGGGCAACGGGTGAGATGTGGGAGTGCTTCGATGTCCCCTTGAGCCATCATCCCTTTCCTGGGCCAGGGCCACATCACTCCTACCTCTTTGCTGGACAACAGTTTGGAGGACATGTGTGATCCCTTGTAAGGCCAGTGCTACTGTATCTGTCTGCCTGTTTAAGGTGGCAGAATGTTGATAACCCTGAGTCCGCACGGCCGTAGTCAGGGCCTGAACGGACTCATTTGTGAGCTGTGCTTGAAGCTCAATTGGATGCTGCCATTTTCTCCATCGCAGACATTCCCGCAGTTACCTGCACCACCAGTCCACTAACGCTGGAGGTGGACTTCTCCAGCCTCTGCGTCAATGTGGAGACTGAACGTGGCAAGTCTTCCAGTACATTGCAAAGGTGCATCTGTACCTCTAGCATTCTCCTTTTCAAGGATGGCTCCTGGGGTTCAGCACCTGTGCCAAGCTGAGCAGAGCTTGGAGAGAAGTTTGCCTATCGACACAGGCAATCCACCAGTGTCTGTTCGTGCTCACTTGTTTGTGGTGACTCACCAGGTGACAACCCAACTACCTCTCTAATAGGACCCACCAAGGTGTGAATATCTGCGCTGGTGCATGGCTCACTAAGATGTGACGATGCGCCCTCAGAGGCAGGGAGCTCCTCTGAGGAATCGCCCTCGTCCACATCTTCAGTCCGTGATGACCTTGGAAGAGAACATATATCAATATTAAGAATCATCTCAGAAGTAATGTTGCGATGAGCACCCTGAGTTGTGCACCAGGTCAATCATTGATAACATCAATGCATGTCTGTGAGGGATGCGTGCACAGAATTTTTTTCTGGGTTTCCCACCTGCTTATTGACACCCCCCCCCCCCGCCCCCCCCCCCCCCCCCTGCTGAGGTTGAGGTCCCGCCTCATAGTTAAAATTTAGGCGCAAATGTCACATTCCCGCCCCTTGTTAAAACCAGGGCACTAGTTGCAGCTCAAACAATGGACCAGCAATGGGAGATATTTAAATTACATAGAATTACATAGCATTTTATAGCACAGAAACAGATCCAATAGGTCTATGCCGGTATTTATGTTCCACACCATCCTTCTCCCACCTTACTTCATCTAACTCCATCGACATATACTTCTATTCCTTTCACCCTTGTGTGTTTATCTAGCTTCCCCTTAGATGCATCTATGCTATTCACCTCAGTCACTCCATGTGGTAGCGAATTCCACATTCTCACCACTCTCAGTATAGCTGAGAGATGAGCAAAGTAGAGGTTAATTACATTCATCCTAGAAGTAAATATACATCGGCCTTCTCCACCAGCAGAAGTGCCTGTGACCTCTGTTCCTGACCGCGCTGGAGTATCTGGGGTCCAGGGGAGGTAACCTAATTTAAACAGCAGTGACAGACATCCCTGAATGCATCTTGGGTGTCTGCCAGTGGAGGAAGCTGTGGGAAAAGCAGTGCTGGATGTTTGGGTCCTAGCTAATTTTCTGTCACTTTCACTGCAGCCCTGGCCGACTTATAATGAGAGTACACTACTGGGCCCGCAGAAATCTGGGGCCAATGTATCAAACGTTGGGGTTTCATAGATGAATAAAGCAGTTAGAGCAGAAATGAGGTTCAAAAAAGAGGAAACTGGGAAATATCATGGGAATAATACAGAACAAAATTATGAGAAATGTAGAAAGTATGAAAGAGAAGCCAAAGGGGCGATTAGGAAGGCTTAGATGGTGTATGAAAGAAGACTGGTCATCAATAGAAAGGTAAACTACAAGGATTTTCATAAGCTCTTGAGATGTAAATGGTTAGTTAAAGAAAGGATGGGACCACTTAGAGATGAAGGGAGCAACCTTGCATTTGAGAGTAAGGGAATGGTGGAGATGCTTAACAAGTATTTCAGCTTAGTTTTTACAGAGGAAAGTAAAAATGGGACTAAGTGTACCTGAGGAGAAAATGGAAGAGTCTCTGCTGGAGATAAATATTCAGAAAGAAACTGTATTTAAAGAAAAATGTTAATGGGAATAAAAATAGAAAAGTCACCAGGCCGAAAAGGTGTACATCCCAGAATTGTCAATGCAAGTTGGGGAGGCAATAACACAGGTAATAATCATGATTTTCCGAAAATGTTTGGAAACAGGAATCATGCCAAAGGACTAAATGGTGGGAGATTTTAAACCTTTGTATAAGAAAGGGGTATGGCAAGAAATTATAGACCAAATGGTCTTACCTCACTTTTGGCTTAATTTCTAAGGGCTGATTTTCAAATACACACTCCTGATGCAGATTCTGCCTGCTGAGAGTGCATATCAGGAAACCACAGTTTTCCATCTACCTCTGACATTGCATAACTCCATCAGTATTGCGCTCTCAGCCTAGTTTCACATACTCAAGCTCTGGAATGGAATTTAACCCACAATCTGCTTGTATTGGAGGTGTAAGTGCTACTTACTGAGCCAAGTTGACACACAATGGGTATTAGTCTGAGAAAAGACTGCCTTTTTGAAGAGTTTTGACGACATAGGAAAGAGTTTTGCAGTGAAAAATATAGTGGATCTGCCTCCCTCTGTTGTATTGAGGAAAAGTGAAGTTCTAACTAAATTAGCTGTATGTTGACTCCGGCCAAGTTGCTCAGTGTTTAAGAAATTACCCACACCATTGCCATGGTGATAGAAAAAATAATGGATGGGATGAAAAACATTTGAATAGAAAAGTCTGGTGTAGACTGATGGCTGGTATCCTTTATTTTCAGGCACAGCTTTCCAGGGAAAAAGCTAGCAAGGGTGTAAATATGATTGTGTTACAGAGGGAGTACTTTGTTCCAGCTCTTAGAGGCCTGAGGCCTGATCCATGTAGTTTCCTTCCAGGCCTAGAAATATGGATAACTAAATTCCTGGACCTCGAAATTGCTGGGTTCCAGCTTTGCTGCTGGAAATGCGGCAGGGACAAGATTTTTGCCTGCCAACCGTCCAGGCTGTGACCCTGTCCCAAATTCTCGGAGATGGGGTCATTTTAATATTTGGGGTGGATGGCCCATGTTGATAGAGGCACAACGGAGGTGTCCACCCTGATTTGGCAATGAAGGGTGCCACGTCGATTGAGGAGAACCCAAGATCCTTACAAGCCAAAGATATAAGAAAAAACATGTCTTTCCTGGTAGGGAATCGGAGGGGCAGCATTGAGAAGTTCATCGATCCCTCTGGGATCAATTACCTTTGCTCCTTTACACCTTTGGAGCTTTTATGAGACCAACAATGGAACCTGTGCTTGCTCTCAGTAGACGTGAGATCTGCTGGGCCTAAGAGGGGCGAGTTGGCTGGAATTCTTGGGGTCGCCTGGGAATTCCCCGACACGCACCCGAACTGGTTTCGGGAGGTGGGGGACGGGGGGGTGAGGGAGGAAGATGCACCAGATCGGGATTTCTGATGGAGGGCAAATGCAGATCCAAGTTCCACCCCAAATTCCAGTCCCCGTAGCAAAGCACCCGATTTCTGCCCTCCCCCAACCCAGGAATTTCAGGCCCCTGGTCTTTTATAACTGTACAAACAGGAATACTAGAGTATTGATGCACCTGTTTTGAATGTAACATTTTATTAGTTATATGAAGAGGTTGCTAAGGCATTAGTTGACATTATGCCAAGACAGCGGCCTAGCTTTTCTGATTTCATTGCTAACAGTAACCCATTCGTTTTAATGGATCACCACTGGCATTACAGTCAGAAAACTTACACCAAGATGTTCTTGCTTTTGATACCTTTTATACATATACTGAAGTGAAGAGCTGCTTTTCTGCACCTCACGTAATGGAACAAAACATTGAGAATATTAGCTTAAATCAAATGTGTTTATGTGCAGAGAATCAAACATGATGTCACAGTTAGACAAATGTGTAAAGCCACAGAGTATATGATATTTATTGATAGACGATATGAGAATCAGAATGGACAACACCATAGAATATGCTCTGAGTTATTAATAACAAATGCCTGTTTTATTTTAATAAACTGCTTTTGTTTGAATCAGTGGCATTCCATTGCACATGGCAATGAAGAAGGAAAGAATCATGACAAGTGTGAAGGTTAGCTGTGCGACTAACAAAAGACGAGAGACAGTAGGAATCCAATTACACTTACAAAACATTACAAAAAAGATTTACCAGTAACCTTTTAGGGTGATGATCCCTCTTTAAAATAATTGACCTTAGACTGTCCATGCAACCAGGTCGGAGGTGTTGTTGCATTGTAATAAAAGCAATACAGACATGTTGGGACTTGTCATCCGAGGAAAGCCTAATGGTGGAGGCCTCTGATCACATGATATCTCTCAGCAAACATAGAGCTGCCTTTAACGAGAGAAGAGGGGCTAGACTTTCTAACAACTTCCTGATGCCATGGCAACTGCCTGCTACTATCTTGAGGCAGGGTGTCAGAAAACAGAACCTTACTAATGTAAAATATATATGTAATTTAAATTTTACACACCACAATGACTCCAAAGTAGTTTTTTGCGATCTTAATACTTGTCGAGATTTTCATTACCTTGAGACCTTTTCAAGTAGTAAACTTAACAAGTCTTTGTGACACACACCAATATTAGTGTTTAGAGGAGGCATATACATGCATAAATTATTAGTAAATCTCTTTAGGGAATGCCCAGTAAAAATGAACCAACTTGTAGTGTCTGTGTCCTCAGACTGATACAGAAGTGCGGCTGTCAGTAAACATATAGCTGCAATAAAATGTAAGTATCTTTTAAAAGAAAAATGATCAGATTGAAATAATTGCAGTAATTCAGATAAGGGCAATGTAATTTTAGTTATTTATTTGATTTCAGAACAAGAGACAGAAATGAGTCTATTGTAATCTTAAAGATACAATTCTGACATGTAATGTAAATCATTCTGCCAGCCATCCTATTATGTTATGTAGGGACTACCTCATGGCATTTCCCCTGGCCTAGGTGTGATTACTTCCTTGCTAAACATGCTACGAGTCTGAGGAGGCTCTTCATATTTATCTGCCTTAATATCAGGTGAATTCACTCTCATGATTGCATCCTGAAGTAGCTTTGACAACACAACACAGAAAGCTCCATCCTTCTTTTGTCTGATATGTGACTGTAGACTATGGCCTTGCATTTCTCACAATGCCTGCAGCAGCATTTCTGCACTTTATGACACTTTAATGGTTTGGCTAGAGCTTTCCATTTATATAGACAATATTGTTAATAACTCATTTTATATGAATTCTTTTGTATCCTCAGTCCTTTATACATTTATGTCACAGTTTTGATTGATTATGTGATAGATAAGGTGAGAGAGCTTCAGCAAACAAAGAATTAATTTATTATTTTTTCTCACTGCACTCTAGGTGAAAGTCCCTAAGAGAAAGAGATGTTGTATTCATATTCATTCTGTAATATAGTCTGCATGCTGACCCTCTGTATTGCTTTGTGTGGGTCTTTAACAGAATATTAATCTTTCAGTTATGATGGTTTCCTGTAATTTATCCGCCTCTATTCTTGGGTTTTGGAATCCCAGGGAAAATCAAAACAACCATTTATTGATCACGTTTGAATTAGAGTTGAATAGTAACATAAGGTCACTTTTAGGTGCCTGAACCTATCAAGGTTTTCTGTTTTATATTTGTCCCTCTCATTGACATTCTCTTATTGATACTTTTTTATTCTGTTCCCTAAGATAAAGTAAACACTGCAATCAGTGTCCTTGTTTTTCAAAAGTTTTCCTTTCAGAAAATACCAATTCAGAGTGAAGTACTTTTTTATTGTTTGTATTAAAATAATAATCCCAGGGAAGCACATTTCCAGGCTCTTCTCTAGGGGGTGCTACCTACTTTCCCATGATATTTTGGGATGCCTGGTGGTATATATTTCAGTTGCCATCTCTACTAGTATTTTTTTCTTCTTAATGCTGAACAGAGGCAGTTGATGTAAACTTGTTTGTCATTTCTGCAGGGGTTGTCTAGTCTTGCCCATTTCAAGTAAGACACTCATTCATTTTGGTTAAAGAAATGTAACCTGTTTATGTGTCTCACTCTTTGAAAATAAACACAGCTAACTTAAGTGGGTTTTCAACCTGTCTCCTTTTTGTTCATATAAAACCTCACCCCGGAAAGGCCCATTTTTGACAGCTCTGTATTAAACTATTTCTGAAAAATAGTTTTAAATATCCCGAAGAATATTTGCCTGATCCTATTTTGCAAAGAGTTAGTTTAACGCTGATTTGAAGAAAGGTGGAAGCCTCTCAATCTATTTCTGTACGTGTTTTGACACTATTTTGTACCGTCTTCCCAAAGGTGAATGATGGATGGGTGGAAGTAACTAAGAAGGCCGTCATTTATGTAAGGGTTTTACATAACACCATGAACCAAGAGAGACCAATTTGAGTTGTTTATGGATGTCATCTGAACCCCAGATTTCATTAGAGCTTTTATTGCTTTCTTGCAAACATATGTTATCTTTTCTAATGCATACTAAACCTAATTTTTTTAAATCAAACAAATTTCCCATTAAAGATGATTCCCTAATTGGATGTTCCTGGCATGGAGTGGTGTTCGCAGATCTTCATTTTCCGTCCATTTAAATTTAACGGATGGGAAATCTGAGGCTGTGGGTCCATGATTTCTTGACTAGTGCTCCCTGTGCCTGATTGGGGAATCAGCCTTTAAATCTTGTCCAAATTCATGGAGGTTCAATGTCCAAGAAGCTATTGACCCTTTATTTTTGCACATCAATCATAATGCCTATTTCTGAACAGATTACAGTGTGACATTTTTGATGCAAACAAATACAAAGAAATGAAAGCTTTGTATTCAGAACCCGAACACATAATTTAGGCTAACAGCCCAGTGCAGTATTGAGTTCATGCTGCAATGTCAGAGAAAAGAAAGAAAGACTTGCATTTATATCGCGTCTATTACGACCTCAGGATGTCCCAAAGTGCATTACTTTTGAATTGTAATCACTGTTGTAGTAAACGCAGAAGCCAATTTGCGCACAAGTCCCACAAACAGCAATGAAATAAATGACCAGATAATCTGTTTTAGTGATGTTGGTTGAGGGATAAATATTGGCCTGGACAGTGTAAGATTGGAGTGTTTGGGAGATGTGTTGATTGGTAGTATTGGGAGTGAAGTCCTGGAGTTTGGGAATGGGGTTCATGAGGTGTGTAATGATTGGGTGGTGCAAGGGTCTCAGAGATCCAAGAGTGGGATGTGGGAGGAATATGAGGAGTAATTGTAGTGCTTCGGAGCATTGGGAAGGGAATACTGAGGTGTTAGAAATTTCTGGTCCACACTGTTCTCTTGGATTCAACATCACCGGTCTCGTCCCCTAAGCAGATCCCACATACCTCAAAATCTACTACCCAATATCTAGTTATACTATAGCACGACCTGGGGTTGTAACAATAAAATGTTGTCTTATGTGTACTAAATACTGTAATCTTGCATATGTCCCCTTGTGCACTTCTCCTGTCTTCTGAAAGGTGAACTGATAAACGCTCTACAATTATAAATCAACAGTGCTGAAAATGACTTCAAAACAAAACCATATTATAGCTTAAACAGAAAGTCTCTTCTGGGCCAAATAATCCTGAAATGCAACACAAAGTTTGGTAGGAGTAAGGAAAGGGATGTCAGGATATGAAAGAACTAGGGAGAGTCCTAGATGTGGGAGAAATGGAAATGGGTCCTTGAGTATAGGAGCACTGGGTGAGGAGTGGTGGGTTGTGGAGTATTTGGGAGGGGAGGTTTACTGGGTGTGAAAGTATTGAGGGGGGGGGCGTTGTGGGGTGCTGCAGGCAAAGATGCAATTATCAGATCTTCTCGGGGGCAGGTTGGCAGTGGGGAGAAGTGAATCTGTGCTCGGAGTGGCGGAGGGTGGGAACAGTGAGGGAGTGGAGAAGGGTTCGGGTGCTCAAGGTGGGGAGTTCCAGCCACAGTGGGCGGGGTTGGCAGAGGTAAGCGGGGTCCAATCCTGACACGGATTCCTTAAAAGGGTTCCCTGAGCAGTGAGTTGGGAGAAACTATTATTTAAAGTACAGCTGTATTTATTTTGAGCACTGCCGTGTATTTATTTTTTAAAATACAGATTTCACCATTTCCAGGGCAACCTTTCAATAAAATCCCACTGCAGCTGGCTGTACTGAAGTGCTATCGGAGAACTCTAAATTGGAAAATGTGGAGCTCAACTTTAAATGTGTGCAGCTGCCTTTAAAGGGCTGCCGACTCATGTGCTATTCCATCCTGAGACCCCAGCGTGTTCCCTATGCATCAGCCAATCTGTGCAGGGGGCATATGGAAATTATCAAACTGAGCTGACCTTGCAAATTAACAAAGGCATTTTGTTATGATGCTATTTGTGCGCATGCATGCATTGCACAGCGGTCCTGCTGCCACTGCAATGGGAATGCATAATTAATATTAATAACAACCGTATCCTTGTATTGCACTTTTTGGTCACGTTCATATGAAATTCCCCAGTTATTTAAAAATTGCCTTTGTTAAAATGGGAATTTGCACAAATAAGTTATATTTGTTATTAATATAGCATAGCACATTTTCGAAAAGTAATTTGCAAAAGGCAAATGATTCACTTCTGGTGGTGCAGGTGATTATTTTCAATTATTGCAGGTTAGTACAGGTGAATTTTGACTAGATGACTTATTTTTCTGTCGTGTGAATAGTTCATTTACTAGTAAAATATTTTATGTTGTATTGCTGGGCATTGCACTGATCCATCCACAATCTGAATGGTCCCACCCTCTTTGCTTAAAAACACATAACTATTAGTAAACAAGTAAACTTAGTTGTATGGTGACTACTCCTGAAAATAAGGCATAACGTATTATCTTAGCAAATTCTGACATATGCAAAATATAGATAAAAAGGTTTTAGAAAGGAAGAAAAAAAACACTTCAGGGTTTTATCAGTTTAATTTCAATGAAATTTGACTTTTCTGAAGGTTGGTAGTTAAATTATGACATTACTGTAACTGGTTTGTCAGTAATCATTCGTTGTCTGTCACACAAGCTTGCAACTTGAAGTTAGTATAAAATTACATATAGTTTAATAATATCCTTACGATACTTTTAAACAAGCTTCTCAAGTCAAAGGGGTTATCCGTCTTGTAAATCCATTATTCCGTTGTACATCTTGATAGGGTAGGATTGCTCCTAGCCATGTTTAACCATTAAATAGTGTATTATTATTTCACATAAATCAAATTGAAATGTGTGAATTCATAAATTTTGCATTTGCACAGCCTGTATTTTAAACTTCTAGCCACTAAATGTTCACTTCTTAGGAAATACTGGATATACATTTCAAAACGGAGTGACAAAAATAGTAATTGTAATTTACAAAAAATCTCCAAACTCCTCATTTCTAATTAATAAAATTGGGGGAAAAAGTGAGATTCTGAAAACCTTGTTGGGAAAAAAAAAGCTCAACTCATTTAACATTAGGTGTTCTGCAGGACCCTTGTATGTGACATGAAGGATTTTACAATTTGTGAAAATAAGAGTTCCCACGAGAGTTTGTGAGAGTAAAACTTGAGCGCTCGTGGGTGCTGCATGTGTCAACCAAACAGAAGCATCCAAGGTTTGGGAGGGTTAAAGGGGACAAAAGCCATTTTCTGCCAATCTCCACAGGTTGTCTCAGAGAACTGCTTGAAAAAAAAACATTGAATGTACAGTTAATCATTTCAAATAGGGCAGTCCCTTTATGAGGACCCTGAGCTGATCTGCTTGGATAATAAGGCTGTTTCAGGTGCCATATTGGCGTCCTCACTAGCACAAGGTTTGCAAGAACCATGATCTGAGCTCCTCAACACGAACCTTATATCCACCAACAGGAGGCGCTCACAGTTAACTGTGTGAATACCACGCTACACATCCCTTGCATTATAGAAGGGTTGGTGATTTTCTATTTTGTTGGAAAAATTAACTAGACAAAAGCAAATAAATATATGATGCAGATTGAGTGGAGAAGGGGTGGCGGAGACAGAAGGGCTGAAGGTGTTAGAGGATGTCATTTTAATTTGCAATTGCAACTTTGCATACAGTCAAAGAGGGAGAAGGAATCTAGTACTTGGGTATATTATCATGTCAGCCCCTCCATCTGTTTCCATATGCCCCTTCTATAAGAATGCTGGGGAATAACAGATGCAGCAGCAAGTTACATATGCCCAACTTTTTTTCAAAGGAAAATTTTCCCTCTATTATCCAGGAGAAATTAATTTTGTACATGACTAGCTTCATAAAGAGCATAAACATGTGCCTTAGGTTCCTTAATCCTTACATTAAAGCAATCGGTTTGACACTGGAACTCATCATCCCTTTTTCGAATAGATTGACTCTATTGACTGCTATGCCAATATGAGATTGTAATTAAAGTTTATGTTGGTCAAATGAGACTAAAAAAGCATATTCATAAAGTAATAATTTTGAATTAGGTCATTTCATACTTTAGCTATTCTGCATTGAAATTGTAACATTATTACTTATTGATGATGAAAAAAATAATTTTTTCTACTAAAGCCAGTTATGCAATATTTTTAGGGTGAAGGAAATACTTTGACTTCTGAAGAACCAGAGTCACTAAAAGTACAATGAATTCTAACTCTGCTGAAAGAAGATTTGTGGCAAAGTTTAGATATAAGCAAATTGTTATATCTCAAAATATTTGCAAGACCATTCCTTGAAGGTGACATCTCCACAAGTTGGCCTCACAATTTCTTTTTCATCAGATCAGTTTTTAATCAGTCAAAGTTGGAGGGCTGTAAGGAGCCTGTGCCTTCTCCATAATTGAGGGAGGAGTGAAACCAAACTCATATTTAATTCCCTTGTTGCTTCACAATTCTCTATCTCGTGACAATTCCTTTTTGAATAAGTTGATGTTACTGCAAGGGATGTTCTGTGCTCAAAGCTATGTTAATTTCTTATGTTGACAACTTTTCTGTAAAACTCCTTGTTCCCACAAACTACTTTTTTCTTAGTATACCTAGCACTGCTACTAATTCTGGTTGCAAACAAGCCATGCCATAAGCAACGTTGCTGGCTGGCCAAGCCTGTTGCATTGCATAGAAAGTAACTTGTGGCTAGATTTTTCATCTAGTCATAGACAATGGGCAAAAATCTCACCATTGGTAACTTTTTGAAATTAATGGATTGGAAACATTTTCAGTGTGGCAAGTTGGCCATTCAAAGTAAATGACACCAAATACAAAATAACTAACATGGGGGCAAAACTCTACCATTCTTCCAAAAATTCCTGTGCTGTGGCTGAAAATGTTCATTCACTGGGGACAGAGGTCATAAGTTTCCAATGCCTGTTTCCAGCATTGGGCCAGAATGCTTCAGTTGTTAGGTAAACAGCTGTTGAGCTCAGCAACCAAGGAAGCTGATCCAATTAAGGTGGCTATTTTGCAGTTTCTACATTCTTCAGAGACCAATGGATCTGTTACCATTAAGTTCAGTTCACAACTAGCACTAAAGGAATAATATCTTTGCCAGTCCAACAACACTGAAGTTTGTCGTATTGGGCTTCAATATTATTTTCAGATGAGGGACTGGATGAACAATAGTTTTGGGAATATCTGGCTGCACCTTATTTCATTTCAGGGAATCTTGTGTGCCAGATCAATAATGTCATATACTGGTCTGTCTAATACCAAGTCCCATGTAAAAACAGACCAGCACCCATAAGGATCAATGTACAGCCCTGTACATTATAATTACAGGATACAAAAGCCATATTAAGTCAATTTTTCTTATTTTGACTGCACTAGCGACTCCCTTAATGTAAGCTCGCTATTGTCCTATGCCTAATAAGAATTACACATAACAGAGGAGACCCAAGTAAAAATGGTGATGTTGTGTTCTTTGAGTGAAATATGTGCCTTGTGTCTATTTTGTGGTCTACTCCCATGCAAACTGTATACTTCTTCTCACCCTGTGAATATGTGTTGTGATGCTAGCCCCTCTGCTTCCCTTTCGGTGGCAGATGGTTCGGAGGCAATGGTGGAGCATCGCTGATGAAAGAGTATCAGCGCAAGGAATGCCTTGAATAGTTACTGCAGAAGGCTACCTACTTCCTAGCAGAATACCAGAAGAAATGTGGCCAGGGCTCCATAACATCAAGGATAGTTATTGGCATGAGCTGCAATTCTGCATTCTGGGATGCCCCACTTAGGCCATTGGGGTTGGGCATTTGCTTATGTTTGCTGTGATCTGAAGATAAGAAAATGTGCATCTATAAGATGAGCCAAGTCCTCTCTTATGACGAATGGCATTATTGTTTAACTCTACCTTATTGCCCAAAGTATGTGGAATAATGGGATGAAGGTTCTGATCCTTGGGAATGTGAGTATTTAGCCCAGATATGATGGCGCCTGAGATGGATATTCCTCTGCTGCCCAATCTCTCTTCTGCCATAGTATGCGTGGAGGCCATAAAATTGTGAATTTTGTGCTGGTGATGGTCAATTTGAAGGTGAGCTCACTCTGTTTGGACCGCTGGTTCTAGCATATCCGCAGCCATGCGTTAACCCCTCCAAACCACCTTCAGCTAGTGGGGGTTCTACCCCCCCTTCGTGCACTGAGTGCTTCTGTGCTGGTGATATTGTGAAGAGGCAAGTAGCTCCGTCTCTGTGCTGGCGCCTGGTTTATGTTGGCTGCATTAGTACCTTCTGGTGAGATGCAGTTCTGCTGTGGAATCTAGATGATCCAGGCTGTTCTGTGGAAGAACACAAGGGTTGCTTGATAGGTAGAGTATGAAAGTCCAAGCTATTGCCTGTGTCTACCTAATACACAACAGGTAATGAGTTCAATATTGGGATGCTTGTGACCCATAGTGCTTATGTACATCAGCTGCAGGCAACCGATATTGCTGGGTGCCAATACATGATATGTACGCGTTGCGAATAGTGCATCATAATGCACTGGGGAAAAGTCTGTGGTGCTGAGGCATTGCACACCATGCTCATTAAGACCCTCATAAATATTTTAATAAAATGCGGTGCGAATGTTACATGAAACAGGAATGGAAAGTCAGCCATATTAAGTTCTCTTACTTAAACAGGAGTCTGCTTGGTAATTGTGGCATTACTTTCTATCTGCATGTACTAGAGGAGGAAGAAGAGGATTGTAAGAGGCATGCAAGCAAGAGAGTTTATAATTTAGGTGCTGGAACTGCCCATACACCACCACTCATATAAACAGGCCAAGGTGTTCATGCCTGCAGATGACCAAGGAGATCTGTATGCAGAAACAATGATTTACTGGAGAGACATGATGAAACTGTGTGGTCCACTGCTGCCAGACCTTGAAGCTACTTTGAGCAGACTGCTATTCCAGTACTCAATCGGCATCACATCCACTGGCTTAAACATCCACCCCCTCCAGTGTCGGCGTCCCGTGGCTGCAGTGTACTATCTACAGGATGCACTGTAGCAATTCACCAAGGCTTCTTTGTCAGCACCTCCCAAACCCACGACCTCCATAACATAAGAGGACAAGGGCAGCAGGTGCATGGGAACACCATCTTTTCCAAGTTCCCCTCCAAGTCACACACCATCCTGACTTGGATATATATCGTCGCTCCTTCATTGTCACTGGGTCAAAATCTTGGAATTCCCGACCTAACTTGTGCTCCAGAACTAGCCGTGCCTCTAGCCAAACTGTTCCAGTACAGCTACAACACTGAGGAAAATTGTGGAAAATTGCCCAGGTATGTCCTGTCCACAGAAAGCAGGACAAATCGAATCTGGCCAATTACTGCCCCATCAGTCTACTCTCAATCATCAGCGAAGTGATGGAAGGTGTCGTCGACAGTGCTATCAAGCGGCACTTACTCACCAATAACCTGCTCATCGATGCTCAGTTCGGCTCCAGACCTCATTACAGCCTTGGTCCAAACATGGACAAAAGAGCTGAATTCCAGAGGTGAGGTGAGAGTGACTGCCCTTGACATCAAGGCAGCATTTGACCGAGTGTGGCACCAAGGAGCCCTTGTAAAATTGAAGTCAATGGCAATCAGGGGGAAAACTCTCCAGTGGCTGGAGTTGTACCTAGCGCAAAGGAAGACGGTAGTGGTTGTTGGAGGTCAATCGTCTCAGCCCCAGGACATTGCTGCAGGAGTTCCTCAGGGCAGTGTCCCAGGCCCAACCATCTTCAGCTGCTTCATCAATGACCTTCCCTCCATCATAAGGTCAGAAATGGAGATGTTCGTTGACGATTGCACAGTGTTCAGTTCCATTGTTAACCCCTCAGATAATGAAGCAGTCTGTGCTCACATGCAGCAAGAACTGGACAACATCCAGGCTTGGGCAGATAAGTGGCAAGAAACATTCACGCCAGACAAGTGTCAGGCAATGACCATCTCCAACAAGAGAGAGTCTAACCACCTCCCCATAACATTCAACGGCATTACCATTACTGAATCCCCCACCATCAACATCTTGGGGGTCACCATTGACCAGAAACTTAACTGGACCAGCCACATAAATACTGTGGCGACAAGAGCAGGTCAGAGGCTGGGTATTCTGTGGCGAGTGACTCACCTCCTGACTCCCCAAAGCCTTTCCACCATCTACAAGGCACAAGTCAGGAGAGTGATGGAATACTCTCCACTTGCCTGAACGAGTGCAGCTCCGACAACACTCAAGAAGCTCGACACCATCCAGGACAAAGCTGCCCGTTTGATTGGCACCCCATCCACCACCCTAAACATTCACTCCCTTCACCAATGGCGCACTGTGGCTGCAGTGAGTACCATCCACAGGATGCACTGCAGCAACTCGCCAAGGCTCCTTCGACAGCACCTCCCAAACCCGCGACCTCTACCACCTAGAAGGACAAGGGCAGCAGGCACATGGGAACAACACCACCTGCACGTTCCCCTCCAAGTCACACACCATCCCGACTTGGAAATATATCGCCGTTCCTTCATCGTCGCTAGGTCAAAATTCTGGAACTCCTTACCTAACAGCACTGTGGGAGAACCTTCACCACATGGACTGCAGCGGTTCAAGAAGGCGGCTCACCACCACCTTCTCGAGGGCAATTAGGGATGGGCAATAAATGCTGGCTTTGCAAGCAATGCTCACATCCTGAGAATGAATTTAAAAAAAGCTATGGTCTCCATGGTGATTTGCAACTCAGTTCGACAATCATGTAACATTTCATAGATACTGGCTGTGGTCACCTCCATAGATGCCCCAAACTGTATAGACTGCTTGACACAGTCTCAAATGATTGATTGAATTCCTAAATGCTGATTTACCAAACTGTGATTGTTGCTAAGCTCTGTGAGATACAAATCGCTGGGTTCAGCAGTTGTGAGAGCCCTTGAGTTGTGTTTCTACCAGAAGGTTGTGGCTCCAACAATTCCACTTATACTTGCTCCTCTTCACTCATGTTTTGTGCTTCACCAAGTGCTCCCTCCTACAATTCAGTAACTGGCCCCACAGTGTCAATGTATTTGTGTTTCTCATCCTTGTTTTCCAATCCCTCCATGGCCCCACCCCTCCCTCTCTCTCTAGCCTCCTCCAGCCCTACAACCCTCCGAGATCTCTGCGCTCCTCCAATTCTGGCCTATGCGCATCCGCTGATTTTAATCGCTCCATCATTGGCGGTCACCTATCCTAATATCTCCTTATGTGGTTCAGTGTCAAATTTTGTTTGATAACGCAGCTGTGAAGTGCCTTGGGACGTTTTACTATGTTAAAGGTGATGTGGAGATGCCGGTGATGGACTGGGGTTGACAATTGTAAACAATTTTACAACACCAAGTTATAGTCCAGCAATTTTATTTTAAATTCACAAGCTTTCGGAGGCTACCTCCTTCGTCAGGTGAACGATGTGAAAATGAAATCCTCGAGATGAAATCGCATTTATAATTCACAGAACAATGCTTGGTGAGTACAGACAGTTTTTTCAACTGCCCGTTGCCAAGGCAATCAGTGTGCAGACAGACAGGTGTTACCTGCCAGGTCTCACAGAATATACAAATCACCAAAAAAAAACAACAAACAAAAAAAAACAGAGATAGAGAGGTAGAAACATAGAAAAGACAGCAACTGACCCGTTATATTAAAAACAGATAACATTTGTTCGCTGGTGGGGTAACGTGTAGCGTGACATGAACCCAAGATCCCGGTTGAGGCCGTCCTCATGGGTGCGGAACTTGGCTATCAATTTCTGCTCGACGATAAAATTGCTGGACTATAACTTGGTGTTGTAAAATTGTTTACATATGTTAAAGGTGCTATAGAAATGCATGTTGTTGTTCTTGTTTGCATTACAGGAGTGGATGATTTAGAATGCTGTGAGGTATTCAATTGAGTCACCCCCTCACTTGGGCACCTAAAAGAGCAGAAAAAACAGAATTTAGAATGCTGCCAATAAGACAACCCTTGAAACAAAGCTTACATGGCTAAAAATTCTAGCGCTGTGCTGGAGCACTGCATTGTATGCCTGTGTGTGGGGGAGTGAGTGCATATGTGATAAAGAATTAAAACCAAACGATGATATCAGAAAAGATTGTTGATCTCATCCTCTTCCACTTGCTCTTTTCCCTCCAGGCTGAGAATGTCCACTGTTCTCCCCTTGTAAAGAATCAAAGGTAATCCCTGCTCCCGCCCTCCCCCCGGTCTACTTATGCTGTACCCTTCTGCTGCACGCAAATAGAAAAGAGACATATGTTGGAATGAGGAATTTGGAGAAGATGTGTGTCATCCAAGTGTTCAGCACAGCAACTATCTCGTGTGTGAGTGTGTGAACATATAGCATTCGGATACCTCGCGGAGGAAGTCCTTCAGCTCTAAAAAGGACCAATCATCTAGATAGGACTTTCTGCAGTAGGACCTACAAAGCTGTATCCTGAAATGGAGCTGTTCTGCTTTGTCGACTTGCTCCAGCCCAGTCAGCGTTGAGGGCAATCAGCAGCTCTTTAAGAGCTGTTGGTTGCCCTTAATTGCATTGCCCAGGGACATTGGTCTTTTTTTTTCAGTGACAGCAAGGTTTCAATGGAGGTTATGATAAATGTGTCCAGGAAGTTCTCCTTCATGGCTTAGAGCACATGGGCATGCAACAGAAGCAAAAAGCTGTGAACAGAAGAAATAGGAGCAGGGGTAGACTATATGGTCCCTCGAGCATGCTCTGCCATTCAATAAGATCATTGACTTCAACTCCACTTTCCCGCCCTACCCCCATATCTCTTGATTCATTTAGTGTCCAAATAGCAGGTACGGTAGCACAGTGGTTATGTTACCGGACTAGTAATCTGGAGTCATGAGTTCAAATCCTGCCACGGCAACTGGGGAATTTAAATTCAATTAATTAAATAAAATCTGGAATTAAAAAACTTGTATCAATAATGATGGCCATGAAACTACCGGATTGTCGTAAAAACCCATCTGGTTCACTAATGTCCTTTAGGAAACGAAACCTGCTGTCCTTACCTGGTCTGGCCTATATGTGACTCCAGAACCACGAGGCACCGGACATTTTTTTTATTCGTTCATGGGATGTGGGCGTCGCTGGCTAGGCCGGCATTTATTGCCCATGACAAAGGCAAACCAAGCCCAGTCGACCCTGCAAAGTCCTCCTCACTAACATCTGGGGACTTGTGCCAAAATTGGGAGAGCTATCCCGCAGACTAGTCAAGCAACAGCCTGATATAGCCATATTCACAGAATCATACCTTTCAGCCAACGTCCCAGACTCTTCCATCACCATCCCTGGGTATGTCCTGTCCCACCAGCAGGACGGTCCCACCAGAGGTGGCGGTACAGTGATATACAGTCAGGAGGGAGTGGCCCTGGGAGTCCTCAACATTGACTCTGGACCCCATGAAATCTCATGGCATCAGGTCAAATATGGGCAAGGAAACCTCCTGCTGGTTATCACCTACCGTCCTCCCTCAACTGATGAATCAGTCCTCCTCCATGTTGAGAACCACTTGGAGGAAGCACTGAGGGTAGCAAGGGCACAAAATGTTCTCTGGGTGGAGGACTTCAATGTCCATCACCAAGAGTGGCTCGGTAGCACCACTACTGACCGAGCTGACCGAGTCCTGAAGGACATAGCTGCCGACTGGGCCTGCGGCAGGTGGTGAGCGAACGAACATGAGGAAAAAACCTACTTGACCTCGTCCTCACCAATCTACCTGTCACAGATGCATCTGTCCATGACAGCATTGGTAGGAGTGACCACCGCACAGTCCTCATGGAGACGAAATTCCGTCTTCGCACTGAGGTCACCGTCCAACGTGTTGTGTGGCACTACCACCATGCTAAAAGGGATAGATTCAGAACAGATCTAGCAGCTCAAAACTGGGCATCCATGAGGTGCTATGGGCCATCAGAAGCAGCAGAATTGTATTCCAGCACAATCTGTAACCTCATGGCCCGGCATATTCCTCACTCTACAATTACCAACAATCCAGGGAATCAACCCTGGTTCAATGAGGAGTGGAGAAGAGCATGCCAGGAGCAGCACCAGGCATACTTAAAAATGAGGTGCCAACCTGGTGAAGCTACAACTCAGGACTACATGCATTCTAAACAGCGGAAGCAACATGCTATAGACAGAGCTAAGTGATTCCACAACCAACGGATCAGATCAAAGCTCTGCAGTCCTGCCACATCCAGTCGTGAATGGTGGTGGACAATTAAACAACTAACGGGAGGAGGAGGCTCTGTAAACATCCCCATTCTCCATGGTGGCAGAGTCCAGCAGGTGAGCAAAAGACAAGGCTGAAGCGTTTGCAACCATCTTCAGCCAGAAGTGCCAAGTGGATGATCCATCTCGGCCTCCTCCCGATATCTGCACCATCACAGAAGCCAGTCTTCAGCCAATTGGATTCACTCCACGTGATATCAAGAAACGGCTGAGTGCACTGGATACAGCAAAGGCTATGGGCCCCGACAATATCCCGGCTGTAGTGCTGAAGACTTGTGCTCCAGAACTAGCCGCGCCTCTAGCCAAACTGTTCCAGTACAGCTACAACACTGGTGTCTACCCGACAATGGAAAATTGCCCAGGTATGTCCTGTCCACAAAAAGCAGGACAAATCCAATCTGGCCAATTACTGCCCCATCAGTTTATTCTCAATCATCAGCAAAGTGATGGAAGGTGTCGTCGACAGTGCTATCAAGCGGCACTTACTCACCAATAACCTGCTCAACGATGCTCAGTTTCGGTTCTGCCAGGACCCCTCGGCTCTGGACTCCATTACAGCCTTGGTCCAAACATGGACAAAAGAGCTGAATTTCAGAGGTGAGTTGAGAGTGACTGCCCTTGACATCAAGGCAGCATTTGACCGAGTGTGGCACCAAGGAGCCCTAGTAAAATTGAAGTCAATGGGGATCAGGGGGAAAACTCTTCAGTGGCTGGAGTCATTAGTAGCACAAAGGAAGATGGTAGTGGTTGTTGGAGGCCAATCATCTCAGCCCCAGGACATTGCTGCAGGAGTTCCTCAGGGCAGTGTCCTAGGCCCAACCATCTTCAGCTACTTCATCAATGACCTTCCCTCCATTATAAGGTCAGAAATGGGGATGTTCGCTGATGACTGCACAGTGTTCAGTTCCATTTGCAACCCCTCAGATAATGAAACTGTCCGTGCCCGCATGCAGCAAAACCTGGACAACATCCAAGCTTGGGCTGATAAGAGGCAAGTAACATTCGCTCCAGACAAGTGCCAGGCAATGACCATCTCCAACAAGAGAGAGTCTTACCACCTCCCCTTAACATTCAACGGCATTACCATTACTGAATCACCACCGGCGCACTCTGGCTGCAGTGTGTACCACCCACAGGATGCACTGCAGCAACTCGCCAAGGCTTCTTCGACAGCACCTCCCAAACCCGGGACCACTACCACCTAGAAGGACAAGAGCAGCAGGCACATGGGAACAACACAACCTGCACATTCCCCTCCGAGTCACACACCATCCCGACTTGGAAATATAACGCCGTTTCTTCATCGTCGCTGGGTCAAAATCCTGGAACTCCCCACCTAACAGCACTGTGGGAGAACCTTCACCATACGGACTGCAGCGGCTCAAGAAGGCGGCTCACCACCACCTTCTCAAGGGCAATTAGGGATGGGCAATAAATTCCAGCCTCACCAGCGACGCCCACATCCCATGAACGAATAAAAAAAAGTCATCGATCTCAGTCTTGAATATACTCAATGCCTGAGCATCCGCAGCCCTCTGGGGTAGAGAATTCCAAAGATTCACAACACTCTGAGTGAAGAAGTTTTTCCTTATCTCGGTCCTAAATTGCCGACACCTTATCTTGAGACTATGGCCTCTAGTTCTAGACTCTCCAGCCGGGGGAAAGAGCCTCACAGCATCTACCCTGTCAAGCCCTCTAAGAATTTTGTACGTTTCAATGAGATCACCTCTCATTCTTCTAAACTCCAGAGAATATAGGCCCATTCTACTCCATCTCTCCTCATTGGACAACCCTGTCATCACAGGAATCAATCTAGTGAACCTTTGTTGCACCCCTCTAATGTAAGTATATCCTTCCTTAGGTAAGGAGACCAAAACTGTACACAGTACTCCAGGTGTGGTCTCACCAAAGCCCTATATAATTGCAGCAAGACCTCCTAACTCTTATACTCCAACCCCCTAGCAATAAACGCTAACATACCATTTGCCTTTCTAATTGCTTGTTGTACCTGCATGTTAACTTTTAGTGATTCATGTGCAAGGACAGCCAAATCCCTCTGACTACCAACATTTCTTAGACTCTCACCTTTTAAAAAATATTCTGCTTTTCTCTTCCTACCAAAGTGGATAATCTCACATTTCCCCACATTATACTCCATCTGCCACCATCTCGCCCACTCACTTAACCTGTCTATGTCCCTTTGCAGGTTCTTTGCGTTTTCCTCACAGCTTATTTCCCCATCTAGCTTTGTATTATCAGCAATCTTGGATACATTACACTTGGTCCCCTCGTCTAAGTTAATAATATAGATTATAAATAGCAGAGGCCCAAGCACTGATCCTTGCGGCATCCCACTAGTTACAACCTGCTAACCTGAAAATTGACCCATTTATTCCTACTCTCTGTTTTCTGTCCGTTGACCAACCCTTAATCCATGCTAATATATTACCCCCAATCCCATGAGCCCTAATCTTGTGTAACAACTTCTTGTGTGGCACCTTATCGAATGCCTTTTGAAAATCCAAATATACTACATCCACTGGTTTCCCACTTATCTACCCTGCTAGTTATAGCCTTAAAAAAAACTCTAACAGATGTGTCAAACATGATTTCCCTTTCACAAAACTGTTGACTCTGCCTAATTATATTATAATTTTCTAAGTACCCTGTTACTGCATCCTTAATAATAGATTCTAGCATTTTCCCTACTACTGATGTGAGGCTGACTTGTCTATAATTCCCTGTTTTCTCTCTCCCTCCTTTCTTGAATAGCAGGGTTACATTTGCTACCTTCCAATCCATGGGGACCGTTCTGAAATCTAGGGAATTCTGGAAGATCAAAACCAATGCACCCACTATCTCTGCAGCCAGATGGCTGCAGACCTACCTCTTGTAGGCCATCAGGTCCAGGGGATTTGTCGGCTTTTAGTCCCATTAATTTCTCCAGTACTTTTTCTTTACGAATCTAATTACTTTAAGTTCCTCCCTCTCACTAGACCCTTGGTTCCCCACTATTTCCGGTATGTTTTTTGTTTCTTCTACTGTGAAGACAGTTACAAAATATTTGTTTAACATCTCTGCCATTTCCTTATTCCCCATTATAATTTCTCCTGTCTCTGCCTCTAAGGGTCCCATGTTTACTTTCACTAATATCTTCCTTTTTACATTCTTGTAGAAGCTCTTGCAATCTGTTTTTATATTTCTTGCTAGTTTGCTCTCATATTCAAATTTCTCCCTCTTTATCAATTTCTTGGTCATCATTTGCTGATTTCTAAAACCCTCCCAATCCTCAGGCTTACTACTCTTTTTGGCAACATTATAAGCCTCTTCGCTTAATCTAATAATATCCTTAACATCTCTAGTTAGCCATGGTTGGATGATTTTTCCCATGGAGTTTTTATTCCTAAAGGAAATGTATATTCGTTGAGAATTATTAATTATTTCTTTAAATGTTCACCATTGCTTATCTACAATCATATCTTTTAATCTAATTTACCAATCTACTTTAGCCAACTCGCCTCTCATACCTATGTAATTGGCTTTCTTTAAATTTAAGATCCTAGTTTTGGACTTAACTACATCACTCTCAAACTCAATATGAAATTCCATCATATTATGATCACTCATTCCCCAGAGAATCCTTAACTATAAGATTACTAATTAACCCTGTCTCATTACACAATACCAGATCTAAAATAGCCTGTTCCCTAGTTGGTTCCTTGACATGTTCTAGAAAACTGTCTCAAATGCATTCCATGAACTCGTCCTCCAAACTACTTTTGCCAATTTGGTTTGCCCAGTCTATGTGAAGATTAAAGCCCCCCATGATTATTGCATTATCTTTGTTACATGCTCCTCTAATTTCCTGATTTATGCTCTGTCCAACACTATAACAACTGTTAGGGGGCCTATAAACTACTCCCACAAGTGTTTTCTGCCCTTTGTTATTTCTTAACTCCACCCATACTGATTCTACATCCTGATTTTCTGAGCTAAGATCTTTTCTCACTACTGTCTTTATCCCATCCTTTATTATCAGGGCAACCTGCCCCCCTCCCCCCCCCCCCACTTCCTTTTCTATTTTGCCTATCTTTTCTAAAAGTCAAGTACCCTGGAATATTAAGTTCCCAACCTTGGTCACCCCCAACCACGTCTCCGTAATGGCTACTAGACCAAACCCATTTATCTCTATTTGTGCCATTAATTCATCTATCTTGTTACGAATGCTTCTTGCATTCAGATATAACGCCTTTAATTTTATCTTTTTATTATTTTTCCCTGATGTGACCTTAGCCACTATTGCCCTATTACCTTTGTTAAACTCTCTGTCCCTTCCTGACACATCCTGCTTCTTTTTACCCAAATCACTACTCTGGTCTACAGCCCCTATGCCACTTTGCGCGTGGCTCAGGTAGTAATCCAGAGATTTGAGGTTCTGCTTTTTAATTTGGACTCTGGCTCCTCAAACCCCCTCAGCAGAACCTCATTGGTAGTTCTATTATGTCGTTAGTTCCTACATGGACCACAACAACTGGATCCTCCCCATTCTGCTTCAAGTTCTTCTCCAGCCATGAGGAGATGTCTTTAACCCTGCCACCAGGCAGGCAACACAGCCTTCGGGATTCCCGGTTGTAGCTGTAGAGAACTCTATCTAACCCCCTGAATATACTATCCTTTAACACTACCACATTCTTTTTCACTCCCCCCACTTGAATGGCCTCCTGTACCACAGTGCCGTGGTCAATTTGCTCATCCTCCCTGCAGTCTTTGTTCTCATCTATACAAGTAGCAAGTATTTGAGTGTCTCCAAGCCAATCTTTGCCTACATTCTTTGGATTTAGGTAGGTGGAGTGTGTCCCATGAGGAGATTGGACAAACAGAAACTCTTACCTGTGTGCATTTCTCAGTAGCTTGGTTTGGAGACTGCATGTCAGATACCCGGATGACCTAAACAAAGACTCATTTCCTGGTTGTTAAGATACTAAACTGTGATTGTTGCGGCTTTGCTGTGATTGGGTCAAAACCACACACTAAACATGGGGAATAGTGGGAAATATGGGGATGCTGCTTAGTTTGTTTCCACAATCGGTGCATCCTTATGTCTTCGCCATTTTGCTGACTGCAATTCGATGTCTGGTAACTAGCAAGCCATACAGTAGCAGACCCATGGCCAGCATGGCTATTTTGTGCACGTTTCTGAAGGGAGGTTAGCAGGCTGGATTAGCATGAACAGCTTGATGCTAGCCTACTAAACATATGTGGACATCAAACATCTCCTTATAAAGCTTCTCGTCCCAAAATGGGTATTTGTTTGGGGATTAATGCTTGAGGGAGATGCATTGCTCTCCTAGAATAATGGGAACAACTTCTAAAGCAAATTTTTGCAGTTCCTTTTTACT
>NW_027139038.1:0-25816 GCF_035084215.1 Heptranchias perlo | reverse complement strand
TGAACCAGTGGATGGAATATATTTGGATTTTCAAAAGGCATTCGATAAGGTGCCACATAAAAGGTTGTTACACGAGATGGGGCTCATGGGGTCGGGGGTAATGTATTAGCGAGGATAGAGGATTGGTTAACGGACAGAAAACAGAGAGTAGGAATAAACGGGTCATTCTCAGGTTGACAGGCTGTAACTAGTGGGGTATCGCAGGGATCAGTGCTTGGGCCTCAGCTGTTTACAATCTATATTAATGGAAAGATGGCTGAAATAGTGAGCAAGATGGCTGCTGCATTTCCAGCCATAACATCATTGACTGCCCATCCAAGGTGCGTGAAGGGGTTCGGGGAACGTTACTGAGCTTCTCTATCAGGCTGCGGTGAGGGAGACACTGGACGACTTCTCAGATTTAATCCTTCCCCCCCCCCACTCCCCTCTTAGGCTCTGTTGCAGGAGCTGAATTTCGCAGCCTACCTGGGCGTTCCGGCATTCCTGATCCCGCTCCGTCAGTCCAACAACAGTAACCTCGCCAGGATCCTGCTCAATCACCTCCTGACCGGACACCACTCCACCATCGTGAGTATCTAACCCGTGCTGTACCTGCCCTGGGAGTGTTTGATGGGACAGTGTAGAGGGAGCTTTACTCTGTATCTAACCCTGTACCTGACCCTGGGAGTGTTTGATGGGACAGTGTAGAGGGAGCTTTACTCTGTATCTAACCCTGTACCTGACCCTGGGAGTGTTTGATGGGACAGTGTAGAGGGAGCTTTACTCTGTATCTAACCCTGTACCTGACCCTGGGAGTGTTTGATGGGACAGTGTAGAGGGAGCTTTACTCTGTATCTAATCCTGTACCTGACCCTGGGAGTGTTTGATGGGACAGTGTAGAGGGAGCTTTACTCTGTATCTAACCCTGTACCTCCCCTGGGAGTGTTTGATGGGACAGTGTAGAGGGAGCTTTACTCTGTATCTAATCCTGTACCTGACCCTGGGAGTGTTTGATGGGACAGTGTAGAGGGAGCTTTACTCTGTATCTAACCCTGTACCTCCCCTGGGAGTGTTTGATGGGACAGTGTAGAGGGAGCTTTACTCTGTATCTAATCCTGTACCTGACCCTGGGAGTGTTTGATGGGACAGTGTAGAGGGAGCTTTACTCTGTATCTAACCCTGTACCTCCCCTGGGAGTGTTTGATGGGACAGTGTAGAGGGAGCTTTACTCTGTATCTAACCCTGTACCTGCCCTGGGAGTGTTTGATGGGACAGTGTATTGGGGTCCCTTTCTGTTGTTTGTGTTTTGGTCTATGTCAGTTGACTGAGATTCACCTCGTGTCTCCCCCTCAGTTCTGGATCAGGGTACCTCTGATATCATGGGAGGACATGCGGGAAGATATAGTCGAGAATGACCCTGTTCTCCGCTCGGAAGATTACAGCGAGGAAGAGAAGACTTGGCTGTGGTAACTTTTTGGTTTCCCCGTTACTGGAGGGACGTGTGATAAATTAGGACCGGTGTTGATTTCCTCTCCTGTCGTTATACACAAGGGGTTAAAAACCAGCTTCCCTCTGGGAGAACCTTCCGATTCATTTTTGTTGCTTGTTTTTGTTGAAAACTCAGCTTGTCCAATAAGGACGCCCACCAGTGCTACTCAATTCGAATACAAACGTGCGGTGTTGCTCTGTTCGAACCCGCGTGTTTGACCAGCCCGTCTTGTGTTAAACTCGGTTAGAAACCAGCGTCCCTCCCTTTCAGAGAGAACTTTCCAAATCATTTTTGTTGCTTGTCAATGTGTCTGAAAACAAATGCCCACCAGAGCTACTCAATTCGAATACAAACGTGCGGTGTTGGTTGGTTCAAACGCAGGCATGGGCCTTCTGTGGCGTTGCCTCTTGACTGTCTGCCGTGGCCGACGAGGGAAAGAGAGCAGGAGCAACAAATGCCAGTGCTGACCACATCCCAGGAAGGAATTTTTTCAAAAAAATACAGTGTGAATTTCCCCGAGTGCAGTAGTGGAGGGATCTGCAGTTTCTCTGAAGCCCAAATAAGAAGAGCAAAGCATAAATAGCAAATTTAAATCAATTTTAAGTTTGCCTTGGTCCCAGGGTATGTCACAGTCAGTCTTTTTCAGATCAGTGAGTTCACATGGAGCGTTGGTGGAGAGCTGGTTACACGAGGCTCCTTTCCATCGCTGGTGATAAGAGAATCAGTGTGTCCCAGTCCCCCTCTCTCAGGGAGATATCTGTACACTGACTGGTGTCTCTCAGTCCCCCCCTCTCTCAGGGAGATATCTGTACACTGACTGGTGTCTCTCAGTCCCCTCTCTCTCAGGGAGATATCTGTACACTGACTGGTGTCCCTTAGTCCCCCCCTCTCTCAGGGAGATATCTGTACACTGACTGGTGTCTCTCAGTCCCCTCTCTCTCAGGGAGATATCTTGTACACTGACTGGTGTCTCTCAGTCCCCCCCTCTCTCAGGGAGATATCTGTACACTGACTGGTGTCTCTCAGTCCCCCCCTCTCTCAGGGAGATATCTGTACACTGACTGGTGTCCCAGTCCCCCT
The DNA here is from genome assembly GCF_035084215.1 of Heptranchias perlo. Classification (NCBI taxonomy): domain Eukaryota; kingdom Metazoa; phylum Chordata; class Chondrichthyes; order Hexanchiformes; family Hexanchidae; genus Heptranchias; species Heptranchias perlo. The sequence goes on along the minus strand of NW_027139038.1, from coordinate 23,268 downwards.
CTCTCAGGGAGATATCTGTACACTGACTGGTGTCTCTCAGTCCCCCCCTCTCTCAGGGAGATATCTGTACACTGACTGGTGTCTCTCAGTCCCCTCTCTCTCAGGGAGATATCTGTACACTGACTGGTGTCTCTCAGTCCCCCCTCTCTCTCAGGGAGATATCTGTACACTGACTGGTGTCTCTCAGTCCCCCCTCTCTCAGGGAGATATCTGTACACTGACTGGTGTCTCTCAGTCCCCCCTCTCTCAGGGAGATATCTGTACACTGACTGGTGTCTCTCAGTCCCCCCTCTCTCAGGGAGATATCTGTACACTGACTGGTGTCTCTCAGTCCCCCCTCTCTCAGGGAGATATCTGTACACTGACTGGTGTCTCTCAGTCCCCTCTCTCAGGGAGATATCTGTACACTGACTGGTGTCTCTCAGTCCCCCCTCTCTCAGGGAGATATCTGTACACTGACTGGTGTCTCTCAGTCCCCTCTCTCTCAGGGAGATATCTGTACACTGACTGGTGTCTCTCAGTCCCCTCTCTCTCAGGGAGATATCTGTACACTGACTGGTGTCTCTCAGTCCCCCCTCTCTCAGGGAGATATCTGCACACTGACTGGTGTCTCTCAGTCCCCTCTCTCTCAGGGAGATATCTGTACACTGACTGGTGTCTTTCAGTCCCCTCTCTCTCAGGGAGATATCTGCACACTGACTGGTGTCTCTCAGTCCCCTCTCTCTCAGGGAGATATCTGCACACTGACTGGTGTCTCTCAGTCCCCTCTCTCTCAGGGAGATATCTGTACACTGACTGGTGTCTCTCAGTCCCCCCTCTCTCAGGGAGATATCTGTACACTGACTGGTGTCTCTCAGTCCCCTCTCTCTCAGGGAGATATCTGTACACTGACTGGTGTCTCTCAGTCCCCTCTCTCTCAGGGAGATATCTGTACACTGACTGGTGTCTCTCAGTCCCCTCTCTCTCTCAGGGAGATATCTGTACACTGACTGGTGTCTCTCAGTCCCCTCTCTCTCTCAGGGAGATATCTGTACACTGACTGGTGTCTCTCAGTCCCTCTCTCTCAGGGAGATATCTGTACACTGACTGGTCTCTCTCAGTCCCTCTCTCTCAGGGAGATATCTGTGCACTGACTGGTGTCTCTCAGTCCCTCTCTCTCAGGGAGATATCTGCACACTGACTGGTGTCTCTCAGTCCCTCTCTCTCGGAGATATCTGTACACTGACTGGTGTCTCTCAGTCCCCTCTCTCTCAGGGAGATATCTGTACACTGACTGGTGTCTCTCAGTCCCCTCTCTCTCAGGGAGATATCTGTGCACTGACTGGTGTCTCTCAGTCCCCTCTCTCTCAGGGAGATATCTGTACACTGACTGGTCTCTCTCAGTCCCTCTCTCTCAGGGTGATATCTGTGCACTGACTGGTGTCTCTCAGTCCCTCTCTCTCGGGGAGATATCTGCACACTGACTGGTGTCTCTCAGTCCCTCTCTCTCAGGGAGATATCTGTACACTGACTGGTGTCTCTCAGTCCCTCTCTCTCGGGGAGATATCTGCACACTGACTGGTGTCTCTCAGTCCCCTCTCTCAGGGAGATATCTGTACACTGACTGGTGTCTCTCAGTCCCTCTCTCTCAGGGAGATATCTGTACACTGACTGGTGTCTCTCAGTCCCTCTCTCTCAGGGAGATATAGAGTCATAGAGTTATACAGCACGGATAGAGGCCCTTCGGCCCATCGTGTCCGCGCCGGCCATCAGCCCTGTCTACTCTACTCCCATATTCCAGCATTTGGTCCGTAGCCTTGTATGCTATGGCATTTCAAGTGCTCATCCAAATGCTTCTTGAATGTTGTGAGGGTTACTGCCTCCACAACCCTTTCAGGCAGTGAGTTCCAGACTCCAACCACCCTCTGGGTGAAAAAGTTCTTTCTCAAATCCCCTCTAAACCTCCCGCCTTTTACCTTGAATCTATGTCCCCTTGTTATAGAACCCTCAACGAAGGGAAAGAGCTCCTTAGTATCCATCCTATCTGTGCCCCTCATAATTTTGTACACCTCAATCATGTCCCCCCTCAGCCTCCTCTGCTCCAAGGAAAACAAACCCAATCTTCCCAGTCTCTCTTCATAGCTGAAGCGCTCCAGCCCTGGTAACATCCTGGTGAATCTCCTCTGCACCCTCTCCAAAGCGATCACATCCTTCCTGTAGTGTGGCGACCAGAACTGCACACAGTACTCCAGCTGTGGCCTAACCAGTGTTTTATACAGCTCCATCATAACCTCCTTGCTCTTATATTCTATGCCTCGGCTAATAAAGGCAAGTATCCCATATGCCTTCTTTACCACCTTATCTACCTGTTCCGCCGCCTTCAGGGATCTGTGAACTTGCACACCAAGATCCCTCTGACCCTCTGTCTTGCCCAGGGTCCTCCCATTCATTGTGTATTCCCTTGCCTTGTTAGTCCCTCCAAAGTGCATCACCTCGCACTTTTCCGGGTTAAATTCCATTTGCCACTGTTCTGCCCATCTGACCACTGTACACTGTACACTGACTGGTGTCTCTCAGTCCCCTCTCTCTCAGGGAGATATCTGTACACTGACTGGTGTCTCTCAGTCCCTCTCTCTCAGGGAGATATCTGTACACTGACTGGTGTCTCTCAGTCCCCTCTCTCTCAGGGAGATATCTGTACACTGACTGGTGTCTCTCAGTCCCCTCTCTCTCTCAGGGAGATATCTGTACACTGACTGGTGTCTCTCAGTCCCCTCTCTCTCAGGGAGATATCTGTACACTGACTGGTGTCTCTCAGTCCCTCTCTCTCGGAGATATCTGTACACTGACTGGTGTCTCTCAGTCCCCTCTCTCTCTCAGGGAGATATCTGTACACTGACTGGTGTCTCTCAGTCCCTCTCTCTCAGGGAGATATCTGTACACTGACTGGTGTCTCTCAGTCCCTCTCTCTCAGGGAGATATCTGTACACTGACTGGTGTCTCTCAGTCCCCTCTCTCTCTCAGGGAGATATCTGTACACTGACTGGTGTCTCTCAGTCCCCTCTCTCTCTTAGGGAGATATCTGTACACTGACTGGTGTCTCTCAGTCCCTCTCTCTCTCAGGGAGATATCTGTACACTGACTGGTGTCTCTCAGTCCCTCTCTCTCAGGGAGATATCTGTACACTGACTGGTGTCTCTCAGTCCCCTCTCTCTCAGGGAGATATCTGTACACTGACTGGTGTCTCTCAGTCCCCTCTCAGGGAGATATCTGTACACTGACTGGTGTCTCCCAGTCCCCTCTCTCTCAGGGAGATATCTGTACACTGACTGGTGTCTCTCAGTCCTCTCTCTCTCAGGGAGATATCTGTACACTGACTGGTGTCTCTCAGTCCCCTCTCTCTCAGGGAGATATCTGTACACTGACTGGTGTCTCTCAGTCCTCTCTCTCTCAGGGAGATATCTGTACACTGACTGGTGTCTCTCAGTCCCCTCTCTCTCAGGGAGATATCTGTACACTGACTGGTGTCTCTCAGTCCCCTCTCTCTCAGGGAGATATCTGTACACTGACTGGTGTCTCTCAGTCCCCCTCTCTCTCAGGGAGATATCTGTACACTGACTGGTGTCTCTCAGTCCCCTCTCTCTCAGGGAGATATCTGTACACTGACTGGTGTCTCTCAGTCCCCTCTCTCTCAGGGAGATATCTGTACACTGACTGGTGTCTCTCAGTCCCCTCTCTCTCAGGGAGATATCTGTACACTGACTGGTGTCTCTCAGTCCCTCTCTCTCTCAGGGAGATATCTGTGCACTGACTGGTGTCTCTCAGTCCCCTCTCTCTCAGGGAGATATCTGTACACTGACTGGTGTCTCTCAGTCCCCTCTCTCTCAGGGAGATATCTGTACACTGACTGGTGTCTCTCAGTCCCTCTCTCTCTCAGGGAGATATCTGTACACTGACTGGTGTCTCTCAGTCCCTCTCTCTCAGGGAGATATCTGTACACTGACTGGTGTCTCTCAGTCCCCTCTCTCTCAGGGAGATATCTGTACACTGACTGGTGTCTCTCAGTCCCCCTCTCTCTCAGGGAGATATCTGTACACTGACTGGTGTCTCTCAGTCCCCTCTCTCTCAGGGAGATATCTGTACACTGACTGGTGTCTCTCAGTCCCTCTCTCTCTCAGGGAGATATCTGTGCACTGACTGGTGTCTCTCAGTCCCCTCTCCCCCAGTGGATCAGACACTGATCTCTCACCCTCTGGGACTTGAAGTGAATTCCAGCCCCAGTCGGAGGGGGATGGAGGGGCTCCTCTCTCTCTGACATTGGGAAGAATGAATCGGAGATATCTGTTGCCATTAGTATGCTCTGTAAACCCGAGCTTTCACTCTGTTTCTTTCTATCTCTGTTCCAGGTGGCACCATTTGCGTTCCCTGTGTGACTACAACAAGAGAATTGCACTCGGTGAGTCTCAGGCATCGGCTCGATATTAAAATTCTCCCCATCCTTGTTTTCAAATCCCTCCATGGCCCTCGCCCCCCCTCCCTATCTCTGTAACCTCCTCCAGCCCCTACGACCCTCCGAGATCACTGCGCTCCTCCAATTCCGGCCTCTTGCACATCCCCGATTCCCATCGCTCCACCATTGGCGGCCGTGCCTTCAGCTGCCCGGGGCCCTGAGCTCTGGAATTCCCTCCCTAAACCTCTCCCCCTCTCTCTCCTCCTTTAAGACCCTCCTTAAAACCTCCTCGTTGACCGAGCTTTTGGTCGCCTGTCCTGATATCTCCTCATGGGGCTCGGGGTCAAATTCTGTCTGATTTAGGCTCCTGTGAAGCACCTTGGGGATGTTTTACTACGTTAAAGGCCCTGTATAAATGGGAGTTGATGTGAGGGGGTGGGGGAGACAGAGTGGGATAACCAATGAAGCCTTTTTGTCGTAATCTTCCCCCTTCCATATGCACAAAAAATAAATGGGGATGAAGTTGGAGCAGTTCAGTCGATTGAAAAGGTTCGATCGGTTCCCTCGAGTGTCGAAGATTAAGGGGTGATCTAATGGAGGTGTTTAAGATGATTAAAGGATTTGATAGGGTCGATGGAGAGAAACTATTTCCTCTGGTGGGGGGAGTCCCGAACAAGGGGGCAGAACCTTAAAATTAGAGCCAGGCCGTTCAGGGGTGATGTCAGGAAGCACTTCATCACACAAAGGGGAGTGGGAATCTGGAACTCTCTTTTCCCCCCCCCCCCCACCCACCCAAAAAGCTGTGGAGGCCGGGGGTCGATTGGAGGTTTCAAGACTGAGATCAATAGATATTTTTGTCGGGTATCGAGGGTTACAGAACCAAGGCAGGTAAATGGAGTTATGGTACAGATCAGCCCTGATCTAATTGAATCATAGAAACATCGAAAATAGGAGCAAGAGTAGGCCATTCGGCCCCTCGGGCCTGCTCCGCCATTCAAAATGATCATGGCTGATCGTCTAACTCAGTACCCTGTTCCCGCTTTTTCCCCATATCCCTTGATCCCTTTAGCATTAAGAAATATCTCGATCTCCTTCTTGAATATAATCAGTGACTTAGCCTCCACTGCCTTCTGTGGTAGAGAATTCCACAGGTTCACCACCCTCTGAGTGAAGAAATTTCTCCTCATCTCAGTTCTAAATGGCCGACCCCGTATCCTGAGACTGTGACCCCTGGTTCTGGACTCCCCAGCCATCGGGAACATCCTCCCTGCATCTAGTCTGTCTAGTCCTGTTAGAATTTTATATGTTTCGATGAGATCACCTCTCATTCTTCTAAACTCTAGTGAATATAGGCCTAGTCGACCCAATCTCTCCTCATACGTCAGTCCTGCCATCCCAGGAATCAGTCTGGTAAACCTTCACTGCACTCCCTCCATGGTAAGGACATCCTTCCTCAGATAAGGAGACCAAAACTGCACACAATACTCCAGATGTGGTCTCACCAAGGCCCGGTATAACTGCAGGAAGACATCCCTGCTCCTGCACTCAAATCCTCTTGCAATGAAGGCCAACATACCATTCGCCTTCCTAACTGCTTGCTGCACCTGAAAGCTCGCTTTCAGCGACTGGTGTACAAGGACACCCAGGTCTCGTTGCACCTCCCCTTTTCCCAATCTATCACCATTCAGATAATAATCTGCCTTTCTGTTTTTACAACCAAAGTGGATAACCTCACATTTATCCACATTATACTGCATCTGCCATGTTCTTGCCCACTCACCCAACTTGTCTAAATCACATTGGAGCCTCTTTGCATCCTCCTCACAGCTCACGTTCCACCCCAGCTTTGTGTCGTCTGCAAACTCGGAAATGTTTCATTCCGTTCCCTCATCCAAATCATTGATATATATTGTGAATAGCTGGGGCCCAAGCACTGATCCCTGCGATACCCCACTAGTCACTGCCTGCCACCCGGAAAAAGACCCGTTAATTGAAGGATGGAACAGGCCCGAGGGGCTGAATGGCCTCCTCCTGTTCCTGTGTAACAGGCCCGAGGGGCTGAATGGCCTCCTCCTGTTCCTGTGTAATAGGCCCGAGGGGCTGAATGGCCTCCTCCTGTTCCTGTGTAATAGGCTCGAGGGGCTGAACGGCCTCCTCCTGTTCCTGTGTAATAGGCTCGAGGGGCTGAATGGCCTCCTCCTGCTCCTTACCTCAGCCGTGGCATTCGGTGCCCCTAGTGGCAGAAACCTGGTCCTGTGAATGATGCAGCACAGGAGGAGGCCATTCAGCCCATCGGGCCTGTGCTGGCTCTTTGAAAGATCAATCCAATCAGTCCCACTCCCCCTGCTCTTTCCCCGTCTCCCTGTAAATTTTTTCCCTTCCAGTATTTCTCCGATTCCCCTTTTGAAAGTTATTATTGAATCTGCTTCCACCGCCCTTTCAGGCAGCGAATTCCAGATCATCACAACTCACTGCGTAAAAAAACATTCTCCTCATCTCCCCCTCTGGCTCTTTCCCCGATCGCCTTAAATCCGTGTCCTCTGGTTCCCGACCCTCCTGCCCCCCTGGAAACAGTTTCTCCTTATTTACTCTCTCAAAACCCTTCCTGATTTTGAATCCCTCGATCAAATCTCCCCTTAACCTTCTCTGCTCTGAGGAGAACAATCCCAGCTTCTCCAGTGCTTGTTATTCAGCTGTCTGTTCCTCCTGGGCCTTCCACTCGCTGTACGAGAGGCTCAGTCCCACACCCCGGGTGTGGGGTCAGTAACTCTGCACAGGCAGGGGATGGAGCCAGGGCCCTTGCCTCACCGATCTGTGTCGCTTGTTTTCAGCTCTCGATGTGGGGCCCGATTTGCCATCCGACAGCATCCTGGACCGCTGGCTCGGGGAGCCAATCAAGGCTGCAATCCTGCCCACCAGCATCTTCCTGACCAATAAGAAAGGGTTTCCAGTCCTCTCGAAAATGCACCAAAACCTCATCTACAGGCTCTTCAAGGTAACGTCCCGATCGATTGATCCGAGACCAGGAGTCCGTTCACACTCTCCGTCCACACCGTTAGATCGGGGGATTCACAGACCAGGAGTCCGTTCACACTCTCCCTCCACACCGTTAGATCGGGGGATTCACAGACCAGGAGTCCGTTCACACTCCCCGTCCACACCGTTAGATCGGGGGATTCACAGACCAGGAGTCCGTTCACACTCTCCCTCCACACCGTTAGATCGGGGGATTCACAGACCAGGAGTCCGTTCACACTCTCCCTCCACACCGTTAGATCGGGGATTCACAGACCAGGAGTCCGTTCACACTCTCCCTCCACACCGTTAGATCGGGGGATTCACAGACCAGGAGTCCGTTCACACTCTCCCTCCACACCGTTAGATCGGGGGATTCACAGACCAGGAGTCCGTTCACACTCTCCGTCCACACCGTTAGATCGGGGGATTCACAGACCAGGAGTCCGTTCACACTCCCCGTCCACACCGTTAGATCGGGGGATTCACAGACCAGGAGTCCGTTCACACTCTCCGTCCACACCGTTAGATCGGGGGATTCACAGACCTGGAGTCCGTTCACACTCTCCGTCCACACCGTTAGATCGGGGGATTCACAGACCAGGAGTCCGTTCACACTCTCCGTCCACACCGTTAGATCGGGGGATTCACAGACCAGGAGTCCGTTCACACTCTCCCTCCACACCGTTAGATCGGGGGATTCACAGACCAGGAGTCCGTTCACACTCCCCCTCCACACCGTTAGATCGGGGGATTCACAGACCAGGAGTCCGTTCACACTCTCCGTCCACACCGTTAGATCGGGGGATTCACAGACCTGGAGTCCGTTCACACTCTCCCTCCACACCGTTAGATCGGGGGATTCACAGACCAGGAGTCCGTTCACACTCTCCGTCCACACCGTTAGATCGGGGGATTCACAGACCAGGAGTCCGTTCACACTCTCCCTCCACACCGTTAGATCGGGGGATTCACAGACCTGGAGTCCGTTCACACTCCCCGTCCACACCGTTAGATCGGGGGATTCACAGACCTGGAGTCCGTTCACACTCTCCCTCCACACCGTTAGATCGGGGGATTCACAGACCTGGAGTCCGTTCACACTCTCCCTCCACACCGTTAGATCGGGGGATTCACAGACCAGGAGTCCGTTCACACTCTCCCTCCACACCGTTAGATCGGGGGATTCACAGACCTGGAGTCCGTTCACACTCTCCCTCCACACCGTTAGATCGGGGGATTCACAGACCTGGAGTCCGTTCACACTCTCCCTCCACACCGTTAGATCGGGGGATTCACAGACCAGGAGTCCGTTCACACTCTCCGTCCACACCGTTAGATCGGGGGATTCACAGACCAGGAGTCCGTTCACACTCTCCGTCCACACCGTTAGATCGGGGGATTCACAGACCAGGAGTCCGTTCACACTCCCCGTCCACACCGTTAGATCGGGGGATTCACAGACCAGGAGTCCGTTCACACTCTCCCTCCACACTGTTAGATCGGGGGATTCACAGACCAGGAGTCCGTTCACACTCTCCCTCCACACCGTTAGATCGGGGGATTCACAGACCAGGAGTCCGTTCACACTCTCCCTCCACACCGTTAGATCGGGGGATTCACAGACCAGGAGTCCGTTCACACTCTCCCTCCACACCGTTAGATCGGGGGATTCACAGACCAGGAGTCCGTTCACACTCCCCGTCCACACCGTTAGATCGGGGGATTCACAGACCAGGAGTCCGTTCACACTCTCCCTCCACACCGTTAGATCGGGGGATTCACAGACCAGGAGTCCGTTCACACTCTCCCTCCACACCGTTAGATCGGGGGATTCACAGACCAGGAGTCCGTTCACACTCCCCGTCCACACCGTTAGATCGGGGGATTCACAGACCAGGAGTCCGTTCACACTCCCCCGTCCACACCGTTAGATCGGGGGATTCACAGACCAGGAGTCCGTTCACACTCTCCCTCCACACCGTTAGATCGGGGGATTCACAGACCAGGAGTCCGTTCACACTCTCCCTCCACACCGTTAGATCGGGGGATTCACAGACCTGGAGTCCGTTCACACTCTCCCTCCACACCGTTAGATCGGGGGATTCACAGACCAGGAGTCCGTTCACACTCCCCGTCCACACCGTTAGATCGGGGGATTCACAGACCAGGAGTCCGTTCACACTCTCCCTCCACACCGTTAGATCGGGGGATTCACAGACCAGGAGTCCGTTCACACTCCCCGTCCACACCGTTAGATCGGGGGATTCACAGACCAGGAGTCCGTTCACACTCTCCCTCCACACCGTTAGATCGGGGATTCACAGACCAGGAGTCCGTTCACACTCTCCCTCCACACCGTTAGATCGGGGGATTCACAGACCAGGAGTCCGTTCACACTCCCCGTCCACACCGTTAGATCGGGGGATTCACAGACCAGGAGTCCGTTCACACTCTCCCTCCACACCGTTAGATTGGGGGATTCACAGACCAGGAGTCCGTTCACACTCTCCCTCCACACCGTTAGATCGGGGGATTCACAGACCAGGAGTCCGTTCACACTCTCCCTCCACACCGTTAGATCGGGGGATTCACAGACCAGGAGTCCGTTCACACTCTCCCTCCACACCGTTAGATCGTGGGATTCACAGACCAGGAGTCCGTTCACACTCTCCCTCCACACCGTTAGATCGGGGGATTCACAGACCAGGAGTCCGTTCACACTCTCCCTCCACACCGTTAGATCGGGGGATTCACAGACCAGGAGTCCGTTCACACTCCCCGTCCACACCGTTAGATCGGGGGATTCACAGACCAGGAGTCCGTTCACACTCTCCCTCCACACCGTTAGATCGGGGGATTCACAGACCAGGAGTCCGTTCACACTCTCCCTCCACACCGTTAGATCGGGGGATTCACAGACCAGGAGTCCGTTCACACTCCCCGTCCACACCGTTAGATCGGGGGATTCACAGACCAGGAGTCCGTTCACACTCCCCGTCCACACCGTTAGATCGGGGGATTCACAGACCAGGAGTCCGTTCACACTCTCCCTCCACACCGTTAGATCGGGGGATTCACAGACCAGGAGTCCGTTCACACTCTCCCTCCACACCGTTAGATCGGGGGATTCACAGACCAGGAGTCCGTTCACACTCTCCCTCCACACCGTTAGATCGGGGGATTCACAGACCAGGAGTCCGTTCACACTCTCCCTCCACACCGTTAGATCGGGGGATTCACAGACCAGGAGTCCGTTCACACTCTCCCTCCACACCGTTAGATCGGGGGATTCACAGACCAGGAGTCCGTTCACACTCCCCGTCCACACCGTTAGATCGGGGGATTCACAGACCAGGAGTCCGTTCACACTCCCCGTCCACACCGTTAGATCGGGGGATTCACAGACCAGGAGTCCGTTCACACTCTCCTCCACACCGTTAGATCGGGGGATTCACAGACCAGGAGTCCGTTCACACTCTCCCTCCACACCGTTAGATCGGGGGATTCACAGACCAGGAGTCCGTTCACACTCCCCCTCCACACCGTTAGATCGGGGGATTCACAGACCAGGAGTCCGTTCACACTCTCCCTCCACACCGTTAGATCGGGGGATTCACAGACCAGGAGTCCGTTCACACTCCCCGTCCACACCGTTAGATCGGGGGATTCACAGACCAGGAGTCCGTTCACACTCTCCCTCCACACCGTTAGATCGGGGGATTCACAGACCAGGAGTCCGTTCACACTCCCCCTCCACACCGTTAGATCGGGGGATTCACAGACCAGGAGTCCGTTCACACTCCCCGTCCACACCGTTAGATCGGGGGATTCACAGACCAGGAGTCCGTTCACACTCCCCGTCCACACCGTTAGATCGGGGGATTCACAGACCAGGAGTCCGTTCACACTCCCCGTCCACACCGTTAGATCGGGGGATTCACAGACCAGGAGTCCGTTCACACTCTCCCTCCACACCGTTAGATCGGGGGATTCACAGACCAGGAGTCCGTTCACACTCTCCCTCCACACCGTTAGATCGGGGGATTCACAGACCAGGAGTCCGTTCACACTCTCCCGTCCACACCGTTAGATCGGGGGATTCACAGACCAGGAGTCCGTTCACACTCTCCCTCCACACCGTTAGATCGGGGGATTCACAGACCAGGAGTCCGTTCACACTCCCCGTCCACACCGTTAGATCGGGGGATTCACAGACCAGGAGTCCGTTCACACTCTCCCTCCACACCGTTAGATCGGGGGATTCACAGACCAGGAGTCCGTTCACACTCCCCGTCCACACCGTTAGATCGGGGGATTCACAGACCAGGAGTCCGTTCACACTCTCCCTCCACACCGTTAGATCGGGGGATTCACAGACCAGGAGTCCGTTCACACTCTCCCTCCACACCGTTAGATCGGGGGATTCACAGACCAGGAGTCCGTTCACACTCCCCGTCCACACCGTTAGATCGGGGGATTCACAGACCAGGAGTCCGTTCACACTCTCCCTCCACACCGTTAGATCGGGGGATTCACAGACCAGGAGTCCGTTCACACTCTCCCTCCACACCGTTAGATCGGGGGATTCACAGACCAGGAGTCCGTTCACACTCCCCCTCCACACCGTTAGATCGGGGGATTCACAGACCAGGAGTCCGTTCACACTCCCCGTCCACACCGTTAGATCGGGGGATTCACAGACCAGGAGTCCGTTCACACTCTCCCTCCACACCGTTAGATCGGGGGATTCACAGACCAGGAGTCCGTTCACACTCCCCGTCCACACCGTTAGATCGGGGGATTCACAGACCAGGAGTCCGTTCACACTCCCCGTCCACACCGTTAGATCGGGGGATTCACAGACCTGGAGTCCGTTCACACTCTCCCTCCACACCGTTAGATCGGGGGATTCACAGACCAGGAGTCCGTTCACACTCTCCCGTCCACACCGTTAGATCGGGGATTCACAGACCAGGAGTCCGTTCACACTCTCCCTCCACACCGTTAGATCGGGGGATTCACAGACCAGGAGTCCGTTCACACTCCCCGTCCACACCGTTAGATCGGGGGATTCACAGACCAGGAGTCCGTTCACACTCCCCGTCCACACCGTTAGATCGGGGGATTCACAGACCATGGAGTCCGTTCACACTCTCCCTCCACACCGTTAGATCGGGGATTCACAGACCAGGAGTCCGTTCACACTCTCCCTCCACACCGTTAGATCGGGGGATTCACAGACCAGGAGTCCGTTCACACTCTCCCTCCACACCGTTAGATCGGGGGATTCACAGACCAGGAGTCCGTTCACACTCTCCCTCCACACCGTTAGATCGGGGGATTCACAGACCAGGAGTCTGTTCACACTCCCCGTCCACACCGTTAGATCGGGGGATTCACAGACCAGGAGTCCGTTCACACTCTCCCTCCACACCGTTAGATCGGGGGATTCACAGACCAGGAGTCCGTTCACACTCTCCCTCCACACCGTTAGATCGGGGGATTCACAGACCAGGAGTCCGTTCACACTCTCCCTCCACACCGTTAGATCGGGGGATTCACAGACCAGGAGTCCGTTCACACTCCCCGTCCACACCGTTAGATCGGGGGATTCACAGACCTGGAGTCCGTTCACACTCTCCCTCCACACCGTTAGATCGGGGGATTCACAGACCAGGAGTCCGTTCACACTCTCCCTCCACACCGTTAGATCGGGGGATTCACAGACCAGGAGTCCGTTCACACTCTCCCTCCACACCGTTAGATCGGGGGATTCACAGACCAGGAGTCCGTTCACACTCTCCCTCCACACCGTTAGATCGGGGGATTCACAGACCAGGAGTCCGTTCACACTCTCCCTCCACACCGTTAGATCGGGGGATTCACAGACCTGGAGTCCGTTCACACTCCCGTCCACACCGTTAGATCGGGGGATTCACAGACCAGGAGTCCGTTCACACTCTCCCTCCACACCGTTAGATCGGGGGATTCACAGACCAGGAGTCCGTTCACACTCTCCCTCCACACCGTTAGATCGGGGGATTCACAGACCAGGAGTCCGTTCACACTCCCCGTCCACACCGTTAGATCGGGGGATTCACAGACCAGGAGTCCGTTCACACTCTCCCTCCACACCGTTAGATCGGGGGATTCACAGACCAGGAGTCCGTTCACACTCTCCCTCCACACCGTTAGATCGGGGGATTCACAGACCAGGAGTCCGTTCACACTCCCCCTCCACACCGTTAGATCGGGGGATTCACAGACCAGGAGTCCGTTCACACTCTCCCTCCACACCGTTAGATCGGGGGATTCACAGACCAGGAGTCCGTTCACACTCTCCCTCCACACCGTTAGATCGGGGGATTCACAGACCAGGAGTCCGTTCACACTCCCCGTCCACACCGTTAGATCGGGGGATTCACAGACCAGGAGTCCGTTCACACTCTCCCTCCACACCGTTAGATCGGGGGATTCACAGACCAGGAGTCCGTTCACACTCTCCCTCCACACCGTTAGATCGGGGGATTCACAGACCAGGAGTCCGTTCACACTCCCCGTCCACACCGTTAGATCGGGGGATTCACAGACCAGGAGTCCGTTCACACTCTCCGTCCACACCGTTAGATCGGGGGATTCACAGACCAGGAGTCCGTTCACACTCCCCGTCCACACCGTTAGATCGGGGGATTCACAGACCAGGAGTCCGTTCACACTCTCCCTCCACACCGTTAGATCGGGGGATTCACAGACCAGGAGTCCGTTCACACTCTCCCTCCACACCGTTAGATCGGGGGATTCACAGACCAGGAGTCCGTTCACACTCTCCCTCCACACCGTTAGATCGGGGGATTCACAGACCAGGAGTCCGTTCACACTCCCCGTCCACACCGTTAGATCGGGGGATTCACAGACCAGGAGTCCGTTCACACTCTCCCTCCACACCGTTAGATCGGGGGATTCACAGACCTGGAGTCCGTTCACACTCTCCCTCCACACCGTTAGATCGGGGGATTCACAGACCAGGAGTCCGTTCACACTCTCCCTCCACACCGTTAGATCGGGGGATTCACAGACCAGGAGTCCGTTCACACTCCTCGTCCACACCGTTAGATCGGGGGATTCACAGACCAGGAGTCCGTTCACACTCTCCCTCCACACCGTTAGATCGGGGGATTCACAGACCAGGAGTCCGTTCACACTCTCCCTCCACACCGTTAGATCGGGGGATTCACAGACCAGGAGTCCGTTCACACTCCCCGTCCACACCGTTAGATCGGGGGATTCACAGACCAGGAGTCCGTTCACACTCTCCGTCCACACCGTTAGATCGGGGGATTCACAGACCAGGAGTCCGTTCACACTCTCCCTCCACACCGTTAGATCGGGGGATTCACAGACCAGGAGTCCGTTCACACTCCCCCTCCACACCGTTAGATCGGGGGATTCACAGACCAGGAGTCCGTTCACACTCCCCGTCCACACCGTTAGATCGGGGGATTCACAGACCTGGAGTCCGTTCACACTCTCCCTCCACACCGTTAGATCGGGGGATTCACAGACCTGGAGTCCGTTCACACTCTCCCTCCACACCGTTAGATCGGGGGATTCACAGACCAGGAGTCCGTTCACACTCTCCCTCCACACCGTTAGATCGGGGGATTCACAGACCAGGAGTCCGTTCACACTCCCCGTCCACACCGATAGATCGGGGGATTCACAGACCAGGAGTCCGTTCACACTCCCCGTCCACACCGTTAGATCGGGGGATTCACAGACCAGGAGTCCGTTCACACTCCCCGTCCACACCGTTAGATCGGGGATTCACAGACCAGGAGTCCGTTCACACTCTCCCTCCACACCGTTAGATCGGGGATTCACAGACCAGGAGTCCGTTCACACTCTCCCTCCACACCGTTAGATCGGGGGATTCACAGACCAGGAGTCCGTTCACACTCTCCCTCCACACCGTTAGATCGGGGGATTCACAGACCAGGAGTCCGTTCACACTCTCCCTCCACACCGTTAGATCGGGGGATTCACAGACCAGGAGTCCGTTCACACTCCCCGTCCACACCGTTAGATCGGGGGATTCACAGACCAGGAGTCCGTTCACACTCTCCCTCCACACCGTTAGATCGGGGGATTCACAGACCAGGAGTCCGTTCACACTCTCCCTCCACACCGTTAGATCGGGGGATTCACAGACCAGGAGTCCGTTCACACTCCCCCTCCACACCGTTAGATCGGGGGATTCACAGACCAGGAGTCCGTTCACACTCTCCCTCCACACCGTTAGATCGGGGGATTCACAGACCAGGAGTCCGTTCACACTCTCCGTCCACACCGTTAGATCGGGGGATTCACAGACCAGGAGTCCGTTCACACTCTCCCTCCACACCGTTAGATCGGGGGATTCACAGACCTGGAGTCCGTTCACACTCTCCCTCCACACCGTTAGATCGGGGGATTCACAGACCAGGAGTCCGTTCACACTCCCCCTCCACACCGTTAGATCGGGGATTCACAGACCAGGAGTCCGTTCACACTCTCCCTCCACACCGTTAGATCGGGGGATTCACAGACCAGGAGTCCGTTCACACTCCCCGTCCACACCGTTAGATCGGGGGATTCACAGACCTGGAGTCCGTTCACACTCCCCGTCCACACCGTTAGATCGGGGGATTCACAGACCAGGAGTCCGTTCACACTCCCCGTCCACACCGTTAGATCGGGGGATTCACAGACCAGGAGTCCGTTCACACTCCCCGTCCACACCGTTAGATCGGGGGATTCACAGACCAGGAGTCCGTTCACACTCTCCCTCCACACCGTTAGATCGGGGGATTCACAGACCTGGAGTCCGTTCACACTCTCCCTCCACACCGTTAGATCGGGGGATTCACAGACCAGGAGTCCGTTCACACTCTCCCTCCACACCGTTAGATCGGGGGATTCACAGACCAGGAGTCCGTTCACACTCTCCCTCCACACCGTTAGATCGGGGGATTCACAGACCAGGAGTCCGTTCACACTCTCCCTCCACACCGTTAGATCGGGGGATTCACAGACCAGGAGTCCGTTCACACTCTCCCTCCACACCGTTAGATCGGGGGATTCACAGACCAGGAGTCCGTTCACACTCTCCCTCCACACCGTTAGATCGGGGGATTCACAGACCAGGAGTCCGTTCACACTCTCCCTCCACACCGTTAGATCGGGGGATTCACAGACCAGGAGTCCGTTCACACTCTCCCTCCACACCGTTAGATCGGGGGATTCACAGACCAGGAGTCCGTTCACACTCTCCCTCCACACCGTTAGATCGGGGGATTCACAGACCAGGAGTCCGTTCACACTCTCCCTCCACACCGTTAGATCGGGGGATTCACAGACCAGGAGTCCGTTCACACTCCCCGTCCACACCGTTAGATCGGGGGATTCACAGACCAGGAGTCCGTTCACACTCCCCGTCCACACCGTTAGATCGGGGGATTCACAGACCAGGAGTCCGTTCACACTCCCCGTCCACACCGTTAGATCGGGGGATTCACAGACCAGGAGTCCGTTCACACTCCCCTCCACACCGTTAGATCGGGGGATTCACAGACCTGGAGTCCGTTCACACTCCCCCTCCACACCGTTAGATCGGGGGATTCACAGACCAGGAGTCCGTTCACACTCTCCCTCCACACCGTTAGATCGGGGGATTCACAGACCAGGAGTCCGTTCACACTCCCCGTCCACACCGTTAGATCGGGGGATTCACAGACCAGGAGTCCGTTCACACTCCCCGTCCACACCGTTAGATCGGGGGATTCACAGACCAGGAGTCCGTTCACACTCCCCGTCCACACTGTTAGATCGGGGGATTCACAGACCAGGAGTCCGTTCACACTCTCCCTCCACACCGTTAGATCGGGGGATTCACAGACCAGGAGTCCGTTCACACTCCCCCTCCACACCGTTAGATCGGGGGATTCACAGACCAGGAGTCCGTTCACACTCTCCCTCCACACCGTTAGATCGGGGGATTCACAGACCAGGAGTCCGTTCACACTCTCCGTCCACACCGTTAGATCGGGGGATTCACAGACCAGGAGTCCGTTCACACTCCCCGTCCACACCGTTAGATCGGGGGATTCACAGACCAGGAGTCCGTTCACACTCTCCGTCCACACCGTTAGATCGGGGGATTCACAGACCAGGAGTCCGTTCACACTCCCCCTCCACACCGTTAGATCGGGGGATTCACAGACCAGGAGTCCGTTCACACTCCCCGTCCACACCGTTAGATCGGGGGATTCACAGACCAGGAGTCCGTTCACACTCTCCGTCCACACCGTTAGATCGGGGGATTCACAGACCAGGAGTCCGTTCACACTCCCCGTCCACACCGTTAGATCGGGGGATTCACAGACCTGGAGTCCGTTCACACTCCCCGTCCACACCGTTAGATCGGGGGATTCACAGACCAGGAGTCCGTTCACACTCTCCCTCCACACCGTTAGATCGGGGGATTCACAGACCAGGAGTCCGTTCACACTCCCCGTCCACACCGTTAGATCGGGGGATTCACAGACCAGGAGTCCGTTCACACTCCCCGTCCACACCGTTAGATCGGGGGATTCACAGACCAGGAGTCCGTTCACACTCTCCCTCCACACCGTTAGATCGGGGGATTCACAGACCAGGAGTCCGTTCACACTCTCCCTCCACACCGTTAGATCGGGGGATTCACAGACCAGGAGTCCGTTCACACTCTCCCTCCACACCGTTAGATCGGGGGATTCACAGACCAGGAGTCCGTTCACACTCTCCGTCCACACCGTTAGATCGGGGGATTCACAGACCAGGAGTCCGTTCACACTCTCCCTCCACACTGTTAGATCGGGGGATTCACAGACCAGGAGTCCGTTCACACTCTCCCTCCACACCGTTAGATCGGGGGATTCACAGACCAGGAGTCCGTTCACACTCTCCCTCCACACCGTTAGATCGGGGGATTCACAGACCAGGAGTCCGTTCACACTCTCCCTCCACACCGTTAGATCGGGGGATTCACAGACCAGGAGTCCGTTCACACTCTCCCTCCACACCGTTAGATCGGGGGATTCACAGACCAGGAGTCCGTTCACACTCTCCCTCCACACCGTTAGATCGGGGGATTCACAGACCAGGAGTCCGTTCACACTCTCCCTCCACACCGTTAGATCGGGGGATTCACAGACCAGGAGTCCGTTCACACTCCCCCTCCACACCGTTAGATCGGGGGATTCACAGACCAGGAGTCCGTTCACACTCTCCCTCCACACCGTTAGATCGGGGGATTCACAGACCAGGAGTCCGTTCACACTCCTCGTCCACACCGTTAGATCGGGGGATTCACAGACCAGGAGTCCGTTCACACTCTCCCTCCACACCGTTAGATCGGGGATTCACAGACCAGGAGTCCGTTCACACTCCCCGTCCACACCGTTAGATCGGGGGATTCACAGACCAGGAGTCCGTTCACACTCCCCGTCCACACCGTTAGATCGGGGGATTCACAGACCAGGAGTCCGTTCACACTCTCCCTCCACACCGTTAGATCGGGGGATTCACAGACCAGGAGTCCGTTCACACTCTCCGTCCACACCGTTAGATCGGGGGATTCACAGACCAGGAGTCCGTTCACACTCTCCCTCCACACCGTTAGATCGGGGGATTCACAGACCAGGAGTCCGTTCACACTCTCCGTCCACACCGTTAGATCGGGGGATTCACAGACCAGGAGTCCGTTCACACTCTCCCTCCACACCGTTAGATCGGGGGATTCACAGACCAGGAGTCCGTTCACACTCCCCGTCCACACCGTTAGATCGGGGGATTCACAGACCTGGAGTCCGTTCACACTCCCCGTCCACACCGTTAGATCGGGGGATTCACAGACCAGGAGTCCGTTCACACTCCCCGTCCACACCGTTAGATCGGGGGATTCACAGACCAGGAGTCCGTTCACACTCCCCGTCCACACCGTTAGATCGGGGGATTCACAGACCAGGAGTCCGTTCACACTCTCCCTCCACACCGTTAGATCGGGGGATTCACAGACCAGGAGTCCGTTCACACTCTCCCTCCACACCGTTAGATCGGGGGATTCACAGACCAGGAGTCCGTTCACACTCTCCCTCCACACCGTTAGATCGGGGGATTCACAGACCAGGAGTCCGTTCACACTCTCCCTCCACACCGTTAGATCGGGGGATTCACAGACCAGGAGTCCGTTCACACTCCCCGTCCACACCGTTGGATCGGGGGATTCACAGACCAGGAGTCCGTTCACACTCTCCCTCCACACCGTTAGATCGGGGGATTCACAGACCAGGAGTCCGTTCACACTCTCCGTCCACACCGTTAGATCGGGGGATTCACAGACCAGGAGTCCGTTCACACTCTCCCTCCACACCGTTAGATCGGGGGATTCACAGACCAGGAGTCCGTTCACACTCTCCCTCCACACCGTTAGATCGGGGGATTCACAGACCAGGAGTCCGTTCACACTCTCCCTCCACACCGTTAGATCGGGGGATTCACAGACCAGGAGTCCGTTCACACTCCCCGTCCACACCGTTAGATCGGGGGATTCACAGACCAGGAGTCCGTTCACACTCCCCGTCCACACCGTTAGATCGGGGGATTCACAGACCAGGAGTCCGTTCACACTCCCCGTCCACACCGTTAGATCGGGGGATTCACAGACCAGGAGTCCGTTCACACTCTCCCTCCACACCGTTAGATCGGGGGATTCACAGACCAGGAGTCCGTTCACACTCCCCGTCCACACCGTTAGATCGGGGGATTCACAGACCAGGAGTCCGTTCACACTCCCCGTCCACACTGTTAGATCGGGGGATTCACAGACCAGGAGTCCGTTCACACTCCCCGTCCACACCGTTAGATCGGGGGATTCACAGACCAGGAGTCCGTTCACACTCTCCCTCCACACCGTTAGATCGGGGGATTCACAGACCAGGAGTCCGTTCACACTCTCCCTCCACACCGTTAGATCGGGGGATTCACAGACCAGGAGTCCGTTCACACTCTCCGTCCACACCGTTAGATCGGGGGATTCACAGACCAGGAGTCCGTTCACACTCTCCCTCCACACCGTTAGATCGGGGGATTCACAGACCAGGAGTCCGTTCACACTCTCCCTCCACACCGTTAGATCGGGGGATTCACAGACCTGGAGTCCGTTCACACTCTCCCTCCACACCGTTAGATCGGGGGATTCACAGACCAGGAGTCCGTTCACACTCTCCGTCCACACCGTTAGATCGGGGGATTCACAGACCAGGAGTCCGTTCACACTCTCCCTCCACACCGTTAGATCGGGGGATTCACAGACCAGGAGTCCGTTCACACTCCCTGTCCACACCGTTAGATCGGGGGATTCACAGACCAGGAGTCCGTTCACACTCTCCCTCCACACCGTTAGATCGGGGGATTCACAGACCAGGAGTCCGTTCACACTCTCCCTCCACACCGTTAGATCGGGGGATTCACAGACCAGGAGTCCGTTCACACTCCCCGTCCACACCGTTAGATCGGGGGATTCACAGACCAGGAGTCCGTTCACACTCCCCGTCCACACCGTTAGATCGGGGGATTCACAGACCAGGAGTCCGTTCACACTCTCCCTCCACACCGTTAGATCGGGGGATTCACAGACCAGGAGTCCGTTCACACTCTCCCTCCACACCGTTAGATCGGGGGATTCACAGACCAGGAGCCCGTTCACACTCCCCGTCCACACCGTTAGATCGGGGGATTCACAGACCAGGAGTCCGTTCACACTCTCCCTCCACACCGTTAGATCGGGGGATTCACAGACCAGGAGTCCGTTCACACTCTCCCTCCACACCGTTAGATCGGGGGATTCACAGACCAGGAGTCCGTTCACACTCTCCCTCCACACCGTTAGATCGGGGGATTCACAGACCAGGAGTCCGTTCACACTCTCCCTCCACACCGTTAGATCGGGGGATTCACAGACCAGGAGTCCGTTCACACTCCCCGTCCACACTGGCAGTCCGAGACCAGGAGTCCGTTGTTGATGTTTATTCCGTGTCTCTCTTTTAGCTGGAGGTTCAGTTTGTCATCACCGGCTCGAACCGCCATTCGGAGAAGGAGTTCCGCTCCTACCTGCAGTACCTGGAGTACCTGAATCATCACCGGCCTCCGCCCAACTCCTACGAAGCTTTCGCCAAGGGTTACGAGGACTACCTGCAGTGTCCCCTACAGGTCAGTCGCATCTCCCGCCCGAGTATTCCCCCCCCCCCACCCCCCCCAGTTCCACGATTCTCGGCCGTGCTGTGTGTCGGGAGCCCAGTCCTGAGACTGTGCAGGATATTGTACCTGGTCTGGTCACCGCCTGCCCCTCCTCCTCCGTACGTGCAGTGCAGTGTGTCCCATCCACAGCAACTCGCCAAGGCTTCTCCGACAGCACCTTCCAAACCCGCGACCTCCACCACCTAGAAGGACAAGAGCAGCAGGCACATGGGAACAACACCACCTGCACGTTCCCCTCCAAGTCACACGCCATCCCGACTTGGAAATATATCGCCGTTCCTTCATCGTCGCTGGGTCAAAATCCTGGAACTCCCTTCCTAACAGCACTGTGGGAGAACCTTCACCACACGGACTGCAGCGGTTCAAGAAGGCGGCTCACCCACCACCTTCTCAAGGGGCAATCAGGGATGGGCAATAAATGCCGGCCTCACCAGCGACACCCACATCCCATGAACGAATGTGGACGTTGATCAGGAGCAGGAACCCGAGCCCAAGGTGAGGTGGGAATTTGCTGCAGAGTTGCCCGAGGCAACGAGCCAGGATCCAGGAGCTGACAGCTCCCCAGGACACCTCACTGGTCGCACGTAAACGAACACCTCGATTGGATCCCCCCTCCACCGTCTAAACTCGGGAATACAAGCCCATTTGGTGCAACTTGTGCTCCTGCTTTAACCCTGCTCCTTTAAGACCCTCCAGAAAACCCAACTCTTAGACCAAGCTTTTGGTCACCTGTGCTAATATCTCCTTGTGTGGCTCAGTGTCCAATTTATGTCTGATTTACGCTCCTGTGAAGCTCCTTGGGAAGTTTTAACGACGTTACAGGCAGCTGTATGAACGCGAGTTGGTGCACAAAGTGATAGTCGCTTTGGGAGGCCTGGACTTCCTGAGACCCCATTGGCCCTCTTCACTCCCGATCGATGCTGCACCGATCGTTCAAAGCCCACGTCCCACTAAAAGACCCGGGCAGCAAATCACTGCCTTCTCCCCCTCTGTAGGTGTCTGAAGCAAAGCATCATTTTTACACTCTCTCTCTCTCTCCCTCCAGCCTCTCATGGACAACCTAGAGTCTCAGACCTACGAGATTTTCGAGAAGGACCCCATCAAATACTCTCAGTATCAACAGGTGAGGACTCGCCCTTCCAACAACTCCTCTCCCCACCGCCCGGGACAGGGAAAGAAAGAGAGAGAAAGCTTGTCGTCCGATAGGGTATCCCCGTCTCTCACCGCTGGCTTCCAATTTCACACTCTCTCCCCCTCTCTGCCTGTCTCGGTCTCGGTCTCTGTCCCACTCCCCCCCCCCCCCCTCTTTCTCTCTCTGCCCCCCCCTCCCCCTCTCTCTCTGCCCCCCCTCCCCCTCTTTCTCTCTCTGTCCCCCTCCCCCTCTTTCTCTCTCTGTCCCCCTCCCCCTCTTTCTCTCTCTGTCCCCCTCCCCCTCTTTCTCTCTCTGTCCCCCTCCCCCTCTTTCTCTCTCTGTCCCTCCTCCCCCA
>NW_027139037.1:0-25832 GCF_035084215.1 Heptranchias perlo | reverse complement strand
TTTTAAGAACCTTTCGGTTGCGAGGGAAGTTTTTACGGTTTTTTATTTCGCTTTATTAGGCGTTGGTTTTCCCCCCTCTCCCATCGGTCTCCATGGCGACCGCAGGCGAGTTGACCTTTCACCCTCCTCCCCCCCCCCCCCCCCCCCCCACGCGCGCGCCAAGAACCGTTAACATTTAATTTAATTCCTGCCTCGTTATTAATGAAAGGAGGTTTTCATTAAAAACAAAATCTGTTGGGAAAGAAATTAAATTAAATCCGACTTTTAAAAGAAAAGATTTCAGGAGGATTGAAAAGAAAAAGTGAAGGGGACGTCCGTTTACGCGATGAGGTAATGGAGAGGGGGGCGGGGTCAGACTGGCTGAATCGTCATCAGAGGGGCGGGGTTAGACTGGCCGGATCGTCATAAGAGGGGCGGGGTCAGACTGGCTTCATCGTCATAAGAGGGGCGGGGTTAGACTGGCGGGTTCGTCATGAAAGGGGCGGGGTTAGACTGGCTGAATCGTCATCAGAGGGGCGGGGTTAGCGGGGTTAGACTGGCCGGATCGTCATAAGAGGGGCGGGGTCAGGCTGGCTTCATCGTCATAAGAGGGGCGGGGTTAGACTGGCGGGTTCGTCATGAGAGGGGCGGGGTTAGACTGGCTGTATCGTCATAAGAGGGGCGGGGTTAGACTGGCGGGTTCGTCATAAGAGGGGCGGGGTCAGACTGGCTGCATCGTCATAAGAGGGGCGGGGTTAGAATGTTTATTAATGAGAGGGGCGGAGACTGGCTGAATCGTCATAAGAGGGGCGGGGTCAGACGGCCTGGTGACAAGAGGGGCGTGTCCTGGCTGTTTATTCATGAGAGGGGCGGGGTCATACCGTTTATTCATGAGAGGGGCGTGTCCTGTCCGTTTATTCGTGAGAGGGGCGTGTCCGGGCTGCTTATTAATGAGAGGGGCGTGTCCTGGCCGCTTATTAATGAGAGGGGCGGGGTTATGTTAATGAGGGCGGGGCTGACTCCAGCCCAGCGCAGGGAAAAGGCGGCGCAGCGGCCGGGGAACGGGAGCAGATCCGGCGAGTAAGAGGCGCAGCTCAGAGCCCGTCCGCCCTCCCGACCCCAGCCCGGGCTCGGCGCGTAGAGTTAAAGGAGCCGGAGCGGTGGAAAAAAGAACCGAGGCCGCAGCTGGTCCCGGGCCCGAGTTTGCCGGCCGATCGGGTGAGGGAGGAGGGGGGGATTCTCCTGCCAACTTCGCTTCCTGGAGGAGCGCGTCGGGAATCGGGAGCAGCCGCGGCAGCGAAAAGGGCGAGGAGGCTGCCAGCGTGGAGCCCGTCCCCGTCCCCGGGAGCAGCAGGAGATTCCAGCCCACCTTCTCAACAGGTGAGTGTCTGAGAGTAACAGGGGGGAGTAATAGTAATAGTGAGAGTGAGAGTAATAGTGAGAGTAATAGTGAGAGTGAGAGTAATAGTGAGAGTGAGAGTAATAGAGAGTGAGAGTAATAGTGAGAGTGAGAGTAATAGTGAGAGTGAGAGTAATAGTGAGAGTGAGAGTAATAGAGGGGGAGAGTAATAGAGGGGGAGAGTAATAGAGGGGGGGAGTAATAGAGGGGGGGAGTAATAGAGGGGGGGGGGAGAGTGAGAGTAATAGAGGGGGAGAGAGTGAGAGTAATAGAGGGGGAGAGTAAGAGTAATAGAGGGGGAGAGTAATAGGGGGGACAGTGAGAGTAATAGAGGGGGAGAGTAATAGGGGGGAGAGTAATAGGGGGGAGAGTGAGAGTAATAGAGGGGGAGAGTAATAGGGGGGGAGAGTGAGAGTAATAGAGGGGGAGAGTAATAGGGGGGGGAGAGTGAGAGTAATAGAGGGGGAGAGTAATAGGGGGGGAGAGTGAGAGTAATAGAGGGGGAGAGTAATAGGGGGGGAGAGTGAGAGTAATAGAGGGGGAGAGTAATAGGGGGGGAGAGTGAGAGTAATAGAGGGAGGGAGAGTAATAGGGGGGGAGAGTGAGAGTAATAGAGGGAGTGAGAGTAATAGAGGGAGTGAGAGTAACAGAGGGGGAGAGAGTAATAGAGGGAGTGAGAGTAACAGAGGGAGTGAGGGTAACAGAGGGAGTGAGGGTAACAGAGGGAGTGAGGGTAACAGAGGGAGTGAGGGTAACAGAGGGAGTGAGGGTAACAGAGGGAGTGAGGGTAACAGAGGGAGTGAGGGTAACAGAGGGAGTGAGGGTAACAGAGGGAGTGAGGGTAACAGAGGGAGTGAGGGTAACAGAGGGAGTGAGGGTAACAGAGGGAGTGAGGGTAACAGAGGGAGTGAGGGTAACAGAGGGAGTGAGGGTAACAGAGGGAGTGAGGGTAACAGAGGGAGTGAGGGTAACAGAGGGAGTGAGGGTAACAGAGGGAGTGAGGGTAACAGAGGGAGTGAGGGTAACAGAGGGAGTGAGGGTAACAGAGGGAGTGAGGGTAACAGAGGGAGTGAGGGTAACAGAGGGAGTGAGGGTAACAGAGGGAGTGAGGGTAACAGAGGGAGTGAGGGTAACAGAGGGAGTGAGGGTAACAGAGGGAGTGAGGGTAACAGAGGGAGTGAGGGTAACAGAGGGAGTGAGGGTAACAGAGGGAGTGAGGGTAACAGAGGGAGTGAGGGTAACAGAGGGAGTGAGGGTAACAGAGGGAGTGAGGGTAACAGAGGGAGTGAGGGTAACAGAGGGAGTGAGGGTAACAGAGGGAGTGAGGGTAACAGAGGGAGTGAGGGTAACAGAGGGAGTGAGGGTAACAGAGGGAGTGAGGGTAACAGAGGGAGTGAGGGTAACAGAGGGAGTGAGGGTAACAGAGGGAGTGAGGGTAACAGAGGGAGTGAGGGTAACAGAGGGAGTGAGGGTAACAGAGGGAGTGAGGGTAACAGAGGGAGTGAGGGTAACAGAGGGAGTGAGGGTAACAGAGGGAGTGAGGGTAACAGAGGGAGTGAGGGTAACAGAGGGAGTGAGGGTAACAGAGGGAGTGAGGGTAACAGAGGGAGTGAGGGTAACAGAGGGAGTGAGGGTAACAGAGGGAGTGAGGGTAACAGAGGGAGTGAGGGTAACAGAGGGAGGGAGGGTAACAGAGGGAGGGAGGGTAACAGAGGGAGGGAGGGTAACAGAGGGAGTGAGGGTAACAGAGGGAGGGAGGGTAACAGAGGGAGGGAGGGTAACAGCAATAGAGGGAGTGAGAGTAATAGAGAGAGCGACAGAGGGAGGGAGTGTGAGAGCGACAGAGGGAGGGAGTGTGAGAGCGACAGAGTAACAGAGAGTAATAGAAGGAGGGAGGGAGAGTAACAGAAGGAGGAAGAGAGGGAATAAGAGAGTAACAGAAGGAGGAAGAGAGGGAATAAGAGAGTAACAGAAGGAGGAAGAGAGGGAATAAGAGAGTAACAGAAGGAGGAAGAGAGGGAATAAGAGAGTAACAGAAGGAGGAAGAGAGGGAATAAGAGAGTAACAGAAGGAGGAAGAGAGGGAATAAGAGAGTAACAGAAGGAGGAGGGGAATAAGAGAGTAACGAGATCCAGAGAGAGGGATAAATATCGGGGCCCAGGACCCCGGGGAGAACTCCCCCCTGCTCTTCTTCCAATAGTGGGCCGTGGGATCTTTTACACCCACCCGAGAGGGGCAGACGGGGCCCTCGGTTTAACGTCTCATCCCGAAAGACGGCCCCTCCGACAGTGCGGCGCTCCCTCAGTACTGACCCTCCGACAGTGCGGCCCTCCCTCAGTACTGACCCTCCGACAGTGCGGCCCTCCCTCAGTACTGACCCTCCGACAGTGCGGAACTCCCTCAGTACTGACCCTCCGACAGTGCGGCGCTCCCTCAGTACTGACCCTCCGACAGTGCGGCGCTCCCTCAGTACTGACCCTCCGACAGTGCGGCGCTCCCTCAGTACGGACCCTCCGACAGTGCGGCCCTCCCTCAGTACTGACCCTCCGACAGTGCGGCGCTCCCTCAGTACTGACCCTCCGACAGTGCGGCGCTCCCTCAGTACTGACCCTCCGACAGTGCGGCGCTCCCTCAGTACTGACCCTCCGACAGTGCGGCGCTCCCTCAGTACGGACCCTCCGACAGTGCGGCGCTCCCTCAGTACGGACCCTCCGACAGTGCGGCGCTCCCTCGGTACCGACCCTCCGACAGTGCGGCGCTCCCTCGGTACCGACCCTCCGACAGTGCGGCGCTCCCTCGGTACCGACCCTCCGACAGCGCGGCCCTCCCTCGGTACCGACCCTCCGACAGCGCGGCGCTCCCTCGGCACGGACCCTCCGCCTGATAACTCGGGGTCACTGGGTATCGGAGCTGGCCCGCGATGCCCCTGCAGTTCAATATCCCTGCGATGGGGACAAGGGATCTGGAGGGGCCCGGGCCCGGTGAGAGTGGGTGTCTCCGGGAGGGGGAGGCTGGAATTTCACGAGGTCTCCCTGCAGTTTTCGAGTATTTTAGGAGTGAGTCAGCAATGTGTGAGAGAAGCCGTTTAATTCCTGCCCGCTGTGTTTTGCTCGGTCTTAATCGATTCCAGGCAGCCGTCTGGGGCCTGTCAGCACCCAGAAGTTGCTGTCTGCCAAATACGGGTTAAAAATTAACATCTGGAGCAACCTTGTACTCTGTCCTCGCATTCTGCCTCTGGCAAAACAGGCTGAGCAACTCACACTCCCACAGCCCATAATACTCTCCGCTCTCCTTCCCCCCCGAACTCCCACGGACTCTCCCTGGGGTACGGGTCCCACACACACTGACTCTCCCTGGGGTACGGGTCCCACAGACACCGACTCTCACTGGGGTACGGGTCCCACAGACACCGACTCTCACTGGGGTACGGGTCCCACAGACACGACTCTCCCTGGGGTACGGGTCCCACAGACACTGACTCTCACTGGGGTACGGGTCCCACACACACCGACTCTCACTGGGGTACGGGTCCCACACACACCGACTCTCACTGGGGTACGGGTCCCACACACACCGACTCTCACTGGGGTACGGGTCCCACACACACCGACTCTCACTGGGGTACGGGTCCCACACACACCGACTCTCACTGGGGTGCGGGTCCCACACACACTGACTCTCACTGGGGTACGGGTCCCACAGACACTGACTCTCACTGGGGTACGGGTCCCACAGACACTGACTCTCACTGGGGTACGGGTCCCACAGACACCGACTCTCACTGGGGTGCGGGTCCCACACACACTGACTCTCACTGGGGTACGGGTCCCACACACACCGACTCTCACTGGGGTACGGGTCCCACACACACCGACTCTCACTGGGGTACGGGTTCCACAGACACTGACTCTCACTGGGGTACGGGTCCCACACACACTGACTCTCACTGGGGTACGGGTCCCACAGACACTGACTCTCACTGGGGTACGGGTCCCACAGACACTGACTCTCACTGGGGTACGGGTCCCACAGACACTGACTCTCACTGGGGTACGGGTCCCACACACACTGACTCTCACTGGGGTACGGGTCCCACACACACCGACTCTCACTGGGGTACGGGTCCCACACACACCGACTCTCACTGGGGTACGGGTCCCACACACACCGACTCTCACTGGGGTACGGGTCCCACACACACCGACTCTCACTGGGGTACGGGTCCCACAGACACTGACTCTCACTGGGGTACGGGTCCCACAGACACTGACTCTCACTGGGGTACGGGTCCCACAGACACCGACTCTCCCTGGGGTACGGGTCCCACACACACTAACTCTCACTGGGGTACTGGTCCCCCCGACACTGACTCTCACTGGGGTACGGGTCCCACAGACACTGACTCTCCCTGGGGGACGGGTCCCACACACACCGACTCTCACTGGGGTACGGGTCCCACAGACACCGACTCTCACTGGGGTACGGGTCCCACACACACCGACTCTCACTGGGGTACGGGTCCCACAGACACTGACTCTCACTGGGGTACGTGTCCCACACACACTGACTCTCACTGGGGTACGGGTCCCACAGACACCGACTCTCACTGGGGTACGGGTCCCACAGACACTGACTCTCACTGGGGTACGTGTCCCACACACACTGACTCTCACTGGGGTACGGGTCCCACAGACACTGACTCTCACTGGGGTACGGGTCCCACACACACCGACTCTCACTGGGGTACGGGTCCCACACACACCGGCTCTCACTGGGGTACGGGTCCCACACACACTGACTCTCACTGGGGTACGGGTCCCACAGACACCGACTCTCACTGGGGTACGGGTCCCACAGACACCGACTCTCACTGGGGTACGGGTCCCACAGACACTGACTCTCACTGGGGTACGGGTCCCACACACACTGACTCTCACTGGGGTACGGGTCCCACAGACACCGACTCTCACTGGGGTACGGGTCCCACAGACACTGACTCTCACTGGG
Source organism: Heptranchias perlo (assembly GCF_035084215.1). NCBI lineage: Eukaryota > Metazoa > Chordata > Chondrichthyes > Hexanchiformes > Hexanchidae > Heptranchias > Heptranchias perlo. The sequence goes on along the minus strand of NW_027139037.1, from coordinate 19,447 downwards.
GTACGGGTCCCACACACACCGACTCTCACTGGGGTACGGGTCCCACACACACTGACTCTCACTGGGGTACGGGTCCCACACACACCGACTCTCACTGGGGTACGGGTCCCACACACACCGACTCTCACTGGGGTACGGGTCCCACACACACCGACTCTCACTGGGGTACGGGTCCCACACACACCGACTCTCACTGGGGTACGGGTCCCACACACACCGACTCTCACTGGGGTACGGGTCCCACACACACCGACTCTCACTGGGGTACGGGTCCCACACACACCGACTCTCACTGGGGTACGGGTCCCACACACACCGACTCTCACTGGGGTACGGGTCCCACACACACCGACTCTCACTGGGGTACGGGTCCCACACACACTGACTCTCACTGGGGTACGGGTCCCACAGACACTGACTCTCACTGGGGTACGGGTCCCACAGACACCGACTCTCACTGGGGTACGGGTCCCACAGACACTGACTCTCACTGGGGTACGGGTTCCACAGACACTGACTCTCCCTGGGGTACGGGTCCCACAGACACTGACTCTCCCTGGGGTACGGGTCCCACAGACACTGACTCTCCCTGGGGTACGGGTCCCACAGACACTGACTCTCACTGGGGTACGGGTCCCACACACACCGACTCTCACTGGGGTACGGGTTCCACAGACACTGACTCTCCCTGGGGTACGGGTCCCACAGACACTGACTCTCCCTGGGGTACGGGTCCCACAGACACTGACTCTCACTGGGGTACGGGTCCCACACACACTGACTCTCCCTGGGGTACGGGTCCCACAGACACTGACTCTCACTGGGGTACGGGTCCCACAGACACTGACTCTCACTGGGGTACGGGTCCCACACACACCGACTCTCACTGGGGTACGGGTCCCACACACACTGACTCTCACTGGGGTACGGGTCCCACAGACACTGACTCTCACTGGGGTACGGGTCCCACACACACTGACTCTCACTGGGGTACGGGTCCCACACACACCGACTCTCACTGGGGTACGGGTCCCACACACACTGACTCTCCCTGGGGTACGGGTCCCACAGACACTGACTCTCACTGGGGTACGGGTCCCACACACACCGACTCTCACTGGGGTACGGGTCCCACACACACCGACTCTCACTGGGGTACGGGTCCCACACACACCGACTCTCACTGGGGTACGGGTCCCACAGACACCGACTCTCACTGGGGTACGGGTCCCACAGACACCGACTCTCACTGGGGTACGGGTCCCACAGACACCGACTCTCACTGGGGTACGGGTCCCACAGACACCGACTCTCACTGGGGTACGGGTCCCACAGACACCGACTCTCCCTGGGGTACGGGTCCCACACACACCGACTCTCCCTGGGGTACGGGTCCCACACACACCGACTCTCACTGGGGTACGGGTCCCACAGACACTGACTCTCACTGGGGTACGGGTCCCACACACACTGACTCTCCCTGGGGTACGGGTCCCACAGACACTGAGCGTGTGCACTGTCGGAGGGTCAGTACTGAGGGAGCGCCGCACTGTCGGAGGGTCAGTACTGAGGGAGGGCCGCACTGTCGGAGGGTCAGTACTGAGGGAGGGCCGCACTGTCGGAGGGTCAGTACTGAGGGAGGGCCGCCCTGTCGGAGGGTCAGTACTGAGGGAGGGCCGCACTGTCGGAGAGTCAGTACTGAGGGAGCGCCGCACTGTCGGAGGGTCAGTACTGAGGGAGGGCCGCACTGTCGGAGGGTCGGTACTGAGGGAGGGCCGCACTGTCGGAGGGGCCGTCTTTCGGGGATGAGACGTTAAACCGAGGGCCCCGTCTGCCCCTCTCGGGTGGGTGTAAAAGATCCCACGGCCCACTATTGGAAGAAGAGCAGGGGGGAGTTCTCCCCGGGGGTCCTGGGCCCCGATATTTATCCCTCGACCAACATCACTGAAAAAAAACCAGATGATCTGGGTCATTTATCACATTGCTGTTTGTGGGATCTTGCTGTGCGCAAATCGGCTGCTGCGTTTCCCACATTACAACAGTGAGCGCACTTCAAAAAAAGTCCTTCATTGGCCGTGAAGCTTTGGGACGTCCTGAGTGAATGGGAAGGGGTTTGATCCATTGGGATTGTGTACAGTGGGAGTGAATGGGAAGGGGTTTGGTCCATTGGGATTGTGCACAGTGGGAGTGAATGGGAAGGGGTTTGGTCCATTGGGATTGTGTCCAGTGGGAGTGAATGGGAAGGGGTTTGGTCCATTGGGATTGTGTACAGTGGGAGTGAATGGGAAGGGGTTTGGTCCATTGGGATTGTGTACAGTGGGAGTGAATGGGAAGGGGTTTGGTCCATTGGGATTGTGCACAGTGGGAGTGAATGGGAAGGGGTTTGATCCATTGGGATTGTGTACAGTGGGAGTGAATGAAGGGGTTTGGTCCATTGGGATTGTGTACAGTGGGAGTGAATGGGAAGGGGTTTGGTCCATTGGGATTGTGTACAGTGGGAGTGAATGGGAAGGGGTTTGGTCCATTGGGATTGTGCACAGTGGGAGTGAATGGGAAGGGGTTTGATCCATTGGGATTGTGTACAGTGGGAGTGAATGGGAAGGGGTTTGGTCCATTGGGATTGTGTACAGTGGGAGTGAATGGGAAGGGGTTTGGTCCATTGGGATTGTGTACAGTGGGAGTGAATGGGAAGGGGTTTGATCCATTGGGATTGTGTACAGTGGGAGTGAATGGGAAGGGGTTTGGTCCATTGGGATTGTGCACAGTGGGAGTGAATGGGAAGGGGTTTGGTCCATTGGGATTGTGTACAGTGGGAGTGAATGGGAAGGGGTTTGATCCATTGGGATTGTGTACAGTGGGAGTGAATGGGAAGGGGTTTGGTCCATTGGGATTGTGCACAGTGGGAGTGACTGGGAAGGGGTTTGGTCCATTGGGATTGTGTACAGTGGGAGTGAATGGGAAGGGGTTTGGTCCATTGGGATTGTGTACAATGGGAGTGAATGGGAAGGGGTTTGGTCCATTGGGATTGTGTACAGTGGGAGTGAATGGGAAGGGGTTTGGTCCATTGGGATTGTGTACAATGGGAGTGAATGGGAAGGGGTTTGGTCCATTGGGATTGTGTACAGTGGGAATGAATGGGAAGGGGTTTGGTCCATTGGGATTGTGTACAGTGGGAGTGAACGGGAAGGGGTTTGGTCCGTTGGGATTGTGTACAGTGGGAGTGAATGGGAAGGGGTTTGGTCCATTGGGATTGTGTACAGTGGGAGTGAATGGGAAGGGGTTTGATCCATTGGGATTGTGTACAGTGGGAGTGAATGGGAAGGGGTCGGGTCCATTGGGATTGTGTACAGTGGGAGTGAATGGGAAGGGGTTTGATCCGTTGGGATTGTGTCCAGTGGGAGTGAATGGGAAGGGGTTTGGTCCATTGGGATTGTGTACACTGGGAGTGAATGGGAAGGGGTTTGGTCCATTGGGATTGTGTACAGTGGGAGTGAATGGGAAGGGGTTTGATCCGTTGGGATTGTGTCCAGTGGGAGTGAATGGGAAGGGGTTTGGTCCATTGGGATTGTGTACAGTGGGAGTGAATGGGAAGGGGTTTGATCCATTGGGATTGTGTACAGTGGGAGTGAATGGGAAGGGGTTTGTTCCATTGGGATTGTGTACAGTGGGAGTGAATGGGAAGGGGTTTGATCCGTTGGGATTGTGTCCAGTGGGAGTGAATGGGAAGGGGTTTGATCCGTTGGGATTGTGAAACGTCTGACACTGATTTTCGAGGAACAAATCTCCTTCCCTCAACCCCTTCCCTTCATTTCATGGTTCTCAAAGTTTCACCTGCTGAGCCCTGAACCCTGCGTCCACAGGGAGGACAGGGTCAGTTTGAGGGACAGGTGGACGGAGGAGTTCACTCAATATCCTCCCCTCCACCTCGGCCGCTCCACTCTTCCCCTCTCCCCTCGTCCCCTCAACACTCACCCTCCCTCAGCTCTGCCAAAAGGAGCTGACACTGAGCCAAGGGAAATGCCCAGGGAAACGCAGGAGAGTTCCTTCACACTCGGGCTCACACACACTGAAATCACTATTAAAGGAGTGTTCCTTCACTCCCGGGCTCACACACACTGAAATCACTGTTAAAGGAGTGTTCCTTCACACCCGGGCTCACACTCACACTGAAATCACTATTAAAGGAGTGTTCCTTCTCACCCGGGCTCACACTCACACTGAAATCACTATTAAAGGAGTGTTCCTTCACACCCGGGCTCACACACACACTGGAATCACTATTAAAGGAGTGTTCCTTCACACCCGGGCTCACACACACACTGAAATCACTATTAAAGGAGTGTTCCTTCACACCCGGGCTCACACTCACACTGAAATCACGATTAAAGGAGTGTTCCTTCACACCCGGGCTCACACTCACACTGAAATCACTATTAAAGGAGTGTTACTTCACACCCGGGCTCACACTCACACTGAAATCACTATTAAAGGAGTGTTCCTTCACACCCGGGCTCACACTCACACTGAAATCACTATTAAAGGAGTGTTCCTTCACACCCGGGCTCACACACACTGAAATCACTATTAAAGGAGTGTTCCTTCACACCCGGGCTCACACACACACTGAAATCACGATTAAAGGAGTGTTGCTTCACACCCGTGCTCACACACACACTGAAATCACTATTAAAGGAGTGTTCCTTCACACCCGGGCTCACACTCACACTGAAATCACTATTAAAGGAGTGTTCCTTCACACCCGGGCTCACACACACACTGAAATCACTATTAAAGGAGTGTTCCTTCACACCGGGGCTCACACTCACACTGAAATCACTATTAAAGGAGTGTTCCTTCACACCCGGGCTCACACTCACACTGAAATCACTATTAAAGGAGTGTTCCTTCACACCCGGGCTCACACTCACACTGAAATCACTATTAAAGGAGTGTTCCTTCACACCCGGGCTCACACACACACTGAAATCACTATTAAAGGAGTGTTCCTTCACACCCGGGCTCACACACACACTGAAATCACTATTAAAGGAGTGTTCCTTCACACCCGGGCTCACACTCACACTGAAATCACTATTAAAGGAGTGTTCCTTCACACCCGGGCTCACACTCACACTGAAATCACTATTAAAGGAGTGTTCCTTCACACCCGGGCTCACACTCACACTGAAATCACTATTAAAGGAATGTTCCTTCACACCTGGGCTCACACACACACTGAAATCACTATTAAAGGAGTGTTCCTTCACACCCGGGCTCACACACACTGAAATCACTATTAAAGGAGTGTTCCTTCACACCCGGGCTCACACACACACTGAAATCACGATTAAAGGAGTGTTCCTTCACACCCGGGCTCACACACACACTGAAATCACTATTAAAGGAGTGTTCCTTCACACCCGGGCTCACACACACACTGAAATCACTATTAAAGGAGTGTTCCTTCACACCCGGGCTCACACACACACTGAAATCACTATTAAAGGAGTGTTCCTTCACACCCGGGCTCACACACACACTGAAATCACTATTAAAGGAGTGTTCATTCACACCCAAGCTCACACTCACACTGAAATCACTATTAAAGGAGTGTTCCTTCACACCCGGGCTCACACTCACACTGAAATCACTATTAAAGGAGTGTTCCTTCACAGCCGGGCTCACACTCACACTGAAATCACTATTAAAGGAGTGTTCCTTCACACCCGGGCTCACACTCACATTGAAATCACCATTAAAGGAGTGTTCCTTCACACCCGGGCTCACACTCACACTGAAATCACCATTAAAGGAGTGTTCCTTCACACCCGGGCTCACACACACACTGAAATCACTATTAAAGGAGTGTTCCTTCACACCCGGGCTCACACTCACACTGAAATCACTATTAAAGGAGTGTTCCTTCACACCCGGGCTCACACTCACACTGAAATCACTATTAAAGGAGTGTTCCTTCACACCCGGGCTCACACTCACACTGAAATCACTATTAAAGGAGTGTTACTTCACACCCGGGCTCACACTCACACTGAAATCACTATTAAAGGAGTGTTCCTTCACACCCGGGCTCACACACACACTGAAATCACTATTAAAGGAGTGTTCCTTCACACCCGGGCTCACACTCACACTGAAATCACTATTAAAGGAGTGTTCCTTCACACCCGGGCTCACACACACACTGAAATCACTATTAAAGGAGTGTTCCTTCACACCCGGGCTCACACTCACACTGAAATCACTATTAAAGGTGTGTTCCTTCACACCCGGGCTCACACACACACTGAAATCACTATTAAAGGAGTGTTCCTTCACACCCGGGCTCACACACACACTGAAATCACTATTAAAGGAGTGTTACTTCACACCCGGGCTCACACACACACTGAAATCACTATTAAAGGAGTGTTCCTTCACAGCCGGGCTCATACTCACACTGAAATCACTATTAAAGGAGTGTTCCTTCACACCCGGGCTCACACACACACTGAAATCACCATTAAAGGAGTGTTCCTTCACACCCGGGCTCACACACACACTGAAATCACTATTAAAGGAGTGTTCCTTCACAGCCGGGCTCACACTCACACTGAAATCACTATTAAAGGAGTGTTCCTTCACACCCGGGCTCACACACACACTGAAATCACTATTAAAGGAGTGTTCCTTCACACCCGGGCTCACACACACTGAAATCACTATTAAAGGAGTGTACCTTCACACCCGGGCTCACACTCACACTGAAATCACTATTAAAGGAGTGTTCCTTCACACCCGGGCTCACACTCACACTGAAATCACTATTAAAGGAGTGTTCCTTCACACCCGGGCTCACACTCACACTGAAATCACTATTAAAGGAGTGTTCCTTCACACTTGCTCACACACACACAATGAAATCACTATTAAAGGAGTGTTCCTTCACACCCGGGCTCACACACACACTGAAATCACTATTAAAGGAGTGTTCCTTCACACCCGGGCTCACACACACACTGAAATCACTATTAAAGGAGTGTTCCTTCACACCCGGGCTCACACTCACACTGAAATCACTATTAAAGGAGTGTTCCTTCACACCCGGGCTCACACACACACTGAAATCACTATTAAAGGAGTGTTCCTTCACACTCGGGCTCACACACACTGAAATCACTATTAAAGGAGTGTTCCTTCACACCCGGGCTCACACTCACACTGAAATCACTATTAAAGGAGTGTTCCTTCACACCCGGGCTCACACACACACTGAAATCACTATTAAAGGAGTGTTCCTTCACACCCGGGCTCACACACACTGAAATCACTATTACAGGAGTGTTCCTTCACACCCGGGCTCACACACCCTGAAATCACTATTAAAGGAGTGTTCCTTCACACCCGGGCTCACACTCACACTCAAATCACTATTAAAGGAGTGTTCCTTCACACCCGGGCTCACACACACACTGAAATCACTATTACAGGAGTGTTCCTTCACACCCGGGCTCACACTCACACTCAAATCACTATTAAAGGAGTGTTCCTTCACACCCGGTCTCACACACACACTGAAATCACTATTACAGGAGTGTTCCTTCACACCCGGGCTCACACACCCTGAAATCACTATTAAAGGAGTGTTCCTTCACACCCGGGCTCACACTCACACTCAAATCACTATTAAAGGAGTGTTCCTTCACACCCGGGCTCACACACACACTGAAATCACTATTACAGGAGTGTTCCTTCACACCCGGGCTCACACACCCTGAAATCACTATTAAAGGAGTGTTCCTTCACACCCGGGCTCACACACACTGAAATCACTATTAAAGGAGTGTTCCTTCACACCCGGGCTCACACTCACACTGAAATCACTATTAAAGGAGTGTTCCTTCACACCCGGGCTCACACTCACACTGAAATCACTATTAAAGGAGTGTTCCTTCACACCCGGGCTCACACACACTGAAATCACTATTAAAGGAGTGTTCCTTCACACCCGGGCTCGCACACACAATGAAATCACTATTAAGGGAGTGTTCCTTCACACCCGGGCTCACACACACTGAAATCACTATTAAAGGAGTGTTCCTTCACACCCGGGCTCACACACACTGAAATCACTATTAAAGGAGTGTTCCTTCACACCCGGGCTCACACACACACTGAAATCACTATTAAAGGAGTGTTCCTTCACACTCGGGCTCACACATACACTGAAATCACTATTAAAGGAGTGTTCCTTCACACCCGGGCTCACACACACACTGAAATCACCATTAAAGGAGTGTTCCTTCACACCCGGGCTCACACTCACAGTGAAATCACTATTAAAGGAGTGTTCCTTCACACCCGGGCTCACACTCACACTGAAATCACTATTAAAGGAGTGTTCCTTCACACCCGGGCTCACACACACACTGAAATCACTATTAAAGGAGTGTTCCTTCACACCCGGGCTCACACACACACTGAAATCACTATTAAAGGAGTGTTCCTTCACACCCGGGCTCACACTCACACTGAAATCACCGTTAAAGGAGTGTTCCTTCACACCCGGGCTCACACTCACACTGAAATCACTGTTAAAGGAGTGTTCCTTCACACCCGTGCTCACACTCACACTGAAATCACTATTAAAGGAGTGTTCCTTCACACCCGGGCTCACACTCACACTGAAATCACTATTAAAGGAGTGTTGCTTCACACCCGGGCTCACACACACACTGAAATCACTATTAAAGGAGTGTTCCTTCACACCCGGGCTCACACACACACTGAAATCACTATTAAAGTTGTGTTCCTTCACACCCGGGCTCACACTCACACTGAAATCACTATTAAAGGAGTGTTCCTTCACACTCGGGCTCACACATACACTGAAATCACTATTAAAGGAGTGTTCCTTCACACCCGGGCTCACACACACACTGAAATCACCATTAAAGGAGTGTTCCTTCACACCCGGGCTCACACTCACAGTGAAATCACTATTAAAGGAGTGTTCCTTCACACCCGGGCTCACACTCACACTGAAATCACTATTAAAGGAGTGTTCCTTCACACCCGGGCTCACACACACACTGAAATCACTATTAAAGGAGTGTTCCTTCACACCCGGGCTCACACACACACTGAAATCACGATTAAAGGAGTGTTCCTTCACACCCGGGCTCACACTCACACTGAAATCACCGTTAAAGGAGTGTTCCTTCACACCCGGGCTCACACTCACACTGAAATCACTATTAAAGGAGTGTTCCTTCACACCCGGGCTCACACACACACTGAAATCACTATTAAAGGAGTGTTCCTTCACACCCGGGCTCACACTCACACTGAAATCACTATTAAAGGTGTGTTCCTTCACACCCGGGCTCACACACACACTGAAATCACTATTAAAGGAGTGTTCCTTCACACCCGGGCTCACACACACACTGAAATCACTATTAAAGGAGTGTTACTTCACACCCGGGCTCACACACACACTGAAATCACTATTAAAGGAGTGTTCCTTCACAGCCGGGCTCACACTCACACTGAAATCACTATTAAAGGAGTGTTCCTTCACACCCGGGCTCACACACACACTGAAATCACCATTAAAGGAGTGTTCCTTCACACCCGGGCTCACACACACACTGAAATCACTATTAAAGGAGTGTTCCTTCACAGCCGGGCTCACACTCACACTGAAATCACTATTAAAGGAGTGTTCCTTCACACCCGGGCTCACACACACACTGAAATCACTATTAAAGGAGTGTTCCTTCACACCCGGGCTCACACACACTGAAATCACTATTAAAGGAGTGTACCTTCACACCCGGGCTCACACTCACACTGAAATCACTATTAAAGGAGTGTTCCTTCACACCCGGGCTCACACTCACACTGAAATCACTATTAAAGGAGTGTTCCTTCACACCCGGGCTCACACTCACACTGAAATCACTATTAAAGGAGTGTTCCTTCACACTTGCTCACACACACACAATGAAATCACTATTAAAGGAGTGTTCCTTCACACCCGGGCTCACACACACACTGAAATCACTATTAAAGGAGTGTTCCTTCACACCCGGGCTCACACACACACTGAAATCACTATTAAAGGAGTGTTCCTTCACACCCGGGCTCACACTCACACTGAAATCACTATTAAAGGAGTGTTCCTTCACACCCGGGCTCACACACACACTGAAATCACTATTAAAGGAGTGTTCCTTCACACTCGGGCTCACACACACTGAAATCACTATTAAAGGAGTGTTCCTTCACACCCGGGCTCACACTCACACTGAAATCACTATTAAAGGAGTGTTCCTTCACACCCGGGCTCACACACACACTGAAATCACTATTAAAGGAGTGTTCCTTCACACCCGGGCTCACACACACTGAAATCACTATTACAGGAGTGTTCCTTCACACCCGGGCTCACACACCCTGAAATCACTATTAAAGGAGTGTTCCTTCACACCCGGGCTCACACTCACACTCAAATCACTATTAAAGGAGTGTTCCTTCACACCCGGGCTCACACACACACTGAAATCACTATTACAGGAGTGTTCCTTCACACCCGGGCTCACACTCACACTCAAATCACTATTAAAGGAGTGTTCCTTCACACCCGGTCTCACACACACACTGAAATCACTATTACAGGAGTGTTCCTTCACACCCGGGCTCACACACCCTGAAATCACTATTAAAGGAGTGTTCCTTCACACCCGGGCTCACACTCACACTCAAATCACTATTAAAGGAGTGTTCCTTCACACCCGGGCTCACACACACACTGAAATCACTATTACAGGAGTGTTCCTTCACACCCGGGCTCACACACCCTGAAATCACTATTAAAGGAGTGTTCCTTCACACCCGGGCTCACACACACTGAAATCACTATTAAAGGAGTGTTCCTTCACACCCGGGCTCACACTCACACTGAAATCACTATTAAAGGAGTGTTCCTTCACACCCGGGCTCACACTCACACTGAAATCACTATTAAAGGAGTGTTCCTTCACACCCGGGCTCACACACACTGAAATCACTATTAAAGGAGTGTTCCTTCACACCCGGGCTCGCACACACAATGAAATCACTATTAAGGGAGTGTTCCTTCACACCCGGGCTCACACACACTGAAATCACTATTAAAGGAGTGTTCCTTCACACCCGGGCTCACACACACTGAAATCACTATTAAGGGAGTGTTCCTTCACACCCAGGCTCACACACACACTGAAATCACTATTAAAGGAGTGTTCCTTCACACCCGGGCTCACACACACACTGAAATCACTATTAAAGGAGTGTTCCTTCACACTCGGGCTCACACATACACTGAAATCACTATTAAAGGAGTGTTCCTTCACACCCGGGCTCACACACACACTGAAATCACCATTAAAGGAGTGTTCCTTCACACCCGGGCTCACACTCACAGTGAAATCACTATTAAAGGAGTGTTCCTTCACACCCGGGCTCACACTCACACTGAAATCACTATTAAAGGAGTGTTCCTTCACACCCGGGCTCACACACACACTGAAATCACTATTAAAGGAGTGTTCCTTCACACCCGGGCTCACACACACACTGAAATCACTATTAAAGGAGTGTTCCTTCACACCCGGGCTCACACTCACACTGAAATCACCGTTAAAGGAGTGTTCCTTCACACCCGGGCTCACACTCACACTGAAATCACTGTTAAAGGAGTGTTCCTTCACACCCGTGCTCACACTCACACTGAAATCACTATTAAAGGAGTGTTCCTTCACACCCGGGCTCACACTCACACTGAAATCACTATTAAAGGAGTGTTGCTTCACACCCGGGCTCACACACACACTGAAATCACTATTAAAGGAGTGTTCCTTCACACCCGGGCTCACACACACACTGAAATCACTATTAAAGGAGTGTTCCTTCACACCCGGGCTCACACTCACACTGAAATCACTATTAAAGGAGTGTTCCTTCACACTCGGGCTCACACTCACACTGAAATCACTATTAAAGGAGTGTTCCTTCACACCCGGGCTCACACTCACACTGAAATCACTATTAAAGGAGTGTTCCTTCACACCCGGGCTCACACTCACACTGAAATCACTATTAAAGGAGTGTTCCTTCACACCCGGGCTCACACACACACTGAAATCACTATTAAAGGAGTGTTCCTTCACACCCGGGCTCACACACACACTGAAATCACTATTAAAGGAGTGTTCCTTCACACTCGGGCTCACACACACACTGAAATTACTATTAAAGGAGTGTTCCTTCACACCCGGGCTCACACACACACTGAAATCACGATTAAAGGAGTGTTCCTTCACACCCGGGCTCACACTCACACTGAAATCACTATTAAAGGAGTGTTCCTTCACACCCGGGCTCACACTCACACTGAAATCACTATTAAAGGAGTGTTCCTTCACACCCGTGCTCACACACACACTGAAATCACTATTAAAGGAGTGTTCCTTCACACCCGGGCTCACACACACACTGAAATCACTATTAAAGGAGTGTTCCTTCACACCCGGGCTCACACTCACACTGAAATCACTATTAAAGGAGTGTTCCTTCACACCCGGGCTCACACTCACACTGAAATCACTATTAAAGGAGTGTTCCTTCACACCCGGGCTCACACACACACTGAAATTACTATTAAAGGAGTGTTCCTTCACACCCGGGCTCACACTCACACTGAAATCACTATTAAAGGAGTGTTCCTTCACACCCGGGCTCACACTCACACTGAGGGGGGTTTATATATAGAATAACAGATACCCGGGAGTGAGTTACAGACTGGAATCTAATCGAGGGGTTCGGGGGGTTTATATATAGAATAACAGATACCCGGGAGTGAGTTACAGACTGGAATCTAATCGAGGGGTTCGGGGGGGTTTATATATAGAATAACAGATACCCGGGAGTGAGTTACAGACTGGAATCTAATCGAGGGGTTCGGGGGGGTTTATATATAGAATAACAGATACCCGGGAGTGAGTTACAGACTGGAATCTAATCGAGGGGTTCGGGGGGGTTTATATATAGAATAACAGATACCCGGGAGTGAGTTACAGACTGGAATCTAATCGAGGGGTTCGGGGGGGTTTATATATAGAATAACAGATACCCGGGAGTGAGTTACAGACTGGAATCTAATCGAGGGGTTCGGGGGGTTTATATATAGAATAACAGATACCCGGGAGTGAGTTACAGACTGGAATCTAATCGGGGGGGTTCATATATAGAATAACAGATACCCGGGAGTGAGTTACAGACTGGAATCTAATCGAGGGGTTCGGGGGGGTTTATATATAGAATAACAGATACCCGGGAGTGAGTTACAGACTGGAATCTAATCGAGGGGTTCGGGGGGTTTATATATAGAATAACAGATACCCGCGAGTGAGTTACAGACTGGAATCTAATCGAGGGGTTCGGGGGGTTTATATATAGAATAACAGATACCCAGGAGTGAGTTACAGACTGGAATCTAATCGAGGGGTTCGGGGGGTTTATATATAGAATAACAGATACCCGGGAGTGAGTTACAGACTGGAATCTAATCGAGGGGTTCGGGGGGTTTATATATAGAATAACAGATACCCGGGAGTGAGTTACAGGCTGGAATCTAATCGAGGGGTTCGGGGGGTTTATATATAGAATAACAGATACCCGGGAGTGAGTTACAGACTGGAATCTAATCGAGGGGTTCGGGGGGTTTATATATAGAATAACAGATACCCGGGAGTGAGTTACAGACTGGAATCTAATCGAGGGGTTCGGGGGGTTTATATATAGAATAACAGATACCCGGGAGTGAGTTACAGACTGGAATCTAATCGAGGGGTTCGGGGGGTTTATATATAGAATAACAGATACCCGGGAGTGAGTTACAGACTGGAATCTAATCGAGGGGTTCGGGGGGTTTATATATAGAATAACAGATACCCGGGAGTGAGTTACAGACTGGAATCTAATCGAGGGGTTCGGGGGGTTTATATATAGAATAACAGATACCCGGGAGTGAGTTACAGACTGGAATCCAATCGAGGGGTTCGGGGGGTTTATATATAGAATAACAGATACCCGGGAGTGAGTTACAGACTGGAATCTAATCGAGGGGTTCGGGGGGTTTATATATAGAATAACAGATACCCGGGAGTGAGTTACAGACTGGAATCTAATCGAGGGGTTCGGGGGGTTTATATATAGAATAACAGATACCCGGGAGTGAGTTACAGACTGGAATCTAATCGAGGGGTTCGGGGGTTTATATATAGAATAACAGATACCCGGGAGTGAGTTACAGACTGGAATCTAATCGAGGGGTTCGGGGGGTTTATATATAGAATAACAGATACCCGGGAGTGAGTTACAGACTGGAATCTAATCGAGGGGTTCGGGGGGTTTATATATAGAATAACAGATACCCGGGAGTGAGTTACAGACTGGAATCTAATCGAGGGGTTCGGGGGGTTTATATATAGAATAACAGATACCCGGGAGTGAGTTACAGACTGGAATCTAATCGAGGGGTTCGGGGGGGGTTTATATATAGAATAACAGATACCCGGGAGTGAGTTACAGACTGGAATCTAATCGAGGGGTTCGGGGGGTTTATATATAGAATAACAGATACCCGGGAGTGAGTTACAGACTGGTATCTAATCGAGGGGTTCGGGGGGGTTTATATATAGAATAACAGATACCCGGGAGTGAGTTACAGCCTGGAATCTAATCGAGGGGTTCGGGGGGGTTTATATATAGAATAACAGATACCCGGGAGTGAGTTACAGACTGGAATCTAATCGAGGGGTTCGGGGGGTTTATATATAGAATAACAGATACCCGGGAGTGAGTTACAGGCTGGAATCTAATCGAGGGGTTCGGGGGGTTTATATATAGAATAACAGATACCCCGGGAGTGAGTTACAGACTGGAATCTAATCGAGGGGTTCGGGGGGTTTTATATAGAATAACAGATACCCGGGAGTGAACACAATTCTTAGAATCTAGTCAACAGATTATGGAGAGATTTGTCTGAAACATGGAACAAAGATACGGGTTATACCGGTCTGAGCAGAGTCTGTGTTCTCAGTGAGAGACGCCAGTAATCTCAGATCGTGGGAAATTTATACCCAGTGTCAGCATCGAGCGCTCCCAGGGGGGCAGGTACAGCACGGGTTAGATACAGTGTAGAGCTCCCTCTACATTACCCTGACAATGTGTCCCCCACTTTATTTTTTCGAGTTCCCAGCACCTTGAGAAGAGTCATCTTGTAATAGAAACCTGACAAAGGCCGCAGTGTTAGCTGTAAACACAAGGGGCATCGAGAGCAGAGTTACTCAGAGTGACTTGGCTCGGCGCCTATATAAACTGCAGCACTCCTCCCAAATCCAGGCCCCCACACGTCCCCGTCTCATTCACACTCCCTCTCTCTCTCTCTCTCTCTCTCCCTCCCTCTCTCTCCTCTCCCTCTCTCTCTCTCTCCCTCTCCTCTCCCTCTATCTCTCTCTCTCTCCCTCTCTCTCCCTCTCCCTCTCCCTCTCCCTCTCTCTCTCTTCCTCTCTCTCCCTCTCCCTCTCTCTCCCACCTCTCGCTCTCCCTCTCTCTCTCTCCCTCTCCCTCTCTCTCCCCCTCTCGCTCTCTCACTCTCTCTCTCCCTCTCTCGCTCTCTCTCTCCTCTCTGATCACACCTGGTGTTGGAACAGAGTCTCACAGAGGCAGTGCGGACTGAAGATTACTGGATAATGTATAACATATACAGTCAGGGTAAGGGTCACTCGCTGTGTAACTGTACAGAGTCCCTGTTTATTCAGGGTGAGGGTCACTCACTGTGTAACTGTACAGAGTCCCTGTTTATTCAGGGTGAGGGTCACTCACAGTGTAACTGTACAGAGTCCCTGTTTATTCAGGGTAAGGGTCACTCGCTGTGTAACTGTACAGAGTCCCTGTTTATTCAGGGTGAGGGTCACTCGCTGTGTAACTGTACAGAGTCCCTGTTTATTCAGGGTGAGGGTCACTCGCTGTGTAACTGTACAGAGTCCCTGTTTATTCAGGGTGAGGGTCACTCGCTGTGTAACTGTGCAGAGTCCCTGTTTATTCAGGGTGAGGGTCACTCACTGTGTAACTGTACAGAGTCCCTGTTTATTCAGGGTGAGGGTCACTCACTGTGTAACTGTACAGAGTCTCTGTTTATTCAGGGTGAGGGTCACTCACTGTAACTGTACAGAGTCCCTGTTTATTCGGGGTGAGGGTCACTCACTGCGTAACTGTACAGAGTCCCTGTTTATTCAGGGTGAGGGTCACTCACTGTGTAACTGTACAGAGTCCCTGTTTATTCAGGGTGAGGGTCACTCGCTGTGTAACTGTACAGAGTCACTGTTTATTCAGGGTGAGGGTCACTCACTGTGTAACTGTACAGAGTCCCTGTTTATTCAGGGTGAGGGTCACTCACTGTAACTGTACAGAGTCCCTGTTTATTCAGGGTGAGGGTCACTCACTGTGTAACTGTACAGAGTCCCTGTTTATTCAGGGTGAGGGTCACTCACTGTGTAACTGTACAGAGTCCCTGTTTATTCAGGGTGAGGGTCACTCACTGTGTCACTGTACAGAGTCCCTGTTTATTCAGGGTGAGGGTCACTCGCTGTGTAACTGTACAGAGTCCCTGTTTATTCAGGGTGAGGGTCACTCGCTGTGTAACTGGACAGAGTCCCTGTTTATTCAGGGTGAGGGTCACTCGCTGTGTAACTGTACAGAGTCCCTGTTTATTCAGGGTGAGAGTCACTCACTGTGTAACTGTACAGAGTCACTGTTTATTCAGGGTGAGGGTCACTCACTGTGTAACTGTACAGAGTCCCTGTTTATTCAGGGTGAGGGTCACTCACTGTGTAACTGTACAGAGTCACTGTTTATTCAGGGTGAGGGTCACTCACTGTGTAACTGTACAGAGTCACTGTTTATTCAGGGTGAGGGTCACTCACTGTGTAACTGTACAGAGTCCCTGTTTATTCAGGGTGAGGGTCACTCACTGTGTAACTGTACAGAGTCCCTGTTTATTCAGGGTGAGGGTCACTCACTGTGTAACTGTACAGAGTCCCTGTTTATTCAGGGTGAGGGTCACTCACTGTAACTGTACAGAGTCCCTGTTTATTCAGGGTGAGGGTCACTCACTGTGTAACTGTACAGAGTCCCTGTTTATTCAGGGTGAGGGTCACTCACTGTAACTGTACAGAGTCCCTGTTTATTCAGGGTGAGGGTCACTCACTGTGTAACTGTACAGAGTCCCTGTTTATTCAGGGTGAGGGTCACTCGCTGTGTAACTGTACAGAGTCACTGTTTATTCAGGGTGAGGGTCACTCACTGTGTAACTGTACAGAGTCCCTGTTTATTCAGGGTGAGGGTCACTCGCTGTGTAACTGTACAGAGTCCCTGTTTATTCAGGGTGAGGGTCACTCACTGTGTAACTGTACAGAGTCCCTGTTTATTCAGGGTGAGGGTCACTCACTGTGTAACTGTACAGAGTCCCTGTTTATTCAGGGTGAGGGTCACTCGCTGTGTAACTGTACAGAGTCACTGTTTATTCAGGGTGAGGGTCACTCACTGTGTAACTGTACAGAGTCCCTGTTTATTCAGGGTGAGGGTCACTCACTGTGTAACTGTACAGAGTCCCTGTTTATTCAGGGTGAGGGTCACTCACTGTGTAACTGTACAGAGTCCCTGTTTATTCAGGGTGAGGGTCACTCGCTGTGTAACTGTACAGAGTCCCTGTTTATTCAGGGTGAGGGTCACTCGCTGTGTAACTGTACAGAGTCCCTGTTTATTCAGGGTGAGGGTCACTCACTGTGTAACTGTACAGAGTCCCTGTTTATTCAG
The DNA here is from genome assembly GCF_035084215.1 of Heptranchias perlo. NCBI lineage: Eukaryota > Metazoa > Chordata > Chondrichthyes > Hexanchiformes > Hexanchidae > Heptranchias > Heptranchias perlo. The sequence goes on along the minus strand of NW_027139037.1, from coordinate 1,525 downwards.
GGTGAGGGTCACTCGCTGTGTAACTGTACAGAGTCCCTGTTTATTCAGGGTGAGGGTCACTCACTGTGTAACTGTACAGAGTCCCTGTTTATTCAGGGTGAGGGTCACTCACTGTGTAACTATACAGAGTCCCTGTTTATTCAGGGTGAGGGTCACTCACTGTGTAACTGTACAGAGTCCCTGTTTATTCAGGGTGAGGGTCACTCGCTGTGTAACTGTACAGAGTCCCTGTTTATTCAGGGTGAGGGTCACTCACTGTGTAACTGTACAGAGTCACTGTTTATTCAGGGTGAGGGTCACTCACTGTAACTGTACAGAGTCCCTGTTTATTCAGGGTGAGGGTCACTCGCTGTGTAACTGTACAGAGTCCCTGTTTATTCAGGGTGAGGGTCACTCACTGTGTAACTGTACAGAGTCCCTGTTTATTCAGGGTGAGGGTCACTCACTGTGTGACTGTACAGAGTCCCTGTTTATTCAGGGTGAGGGTCACTCACTGTGTAACTATACAGAGTCCCTGTTTATTCAGGGTGAGGGTCACTCACTGTAACTGTACAGAGTCCCTGTTTATTCAGCAGGGAGGGCGGAGTGGGAGGGGGAGAGTGAGAGCGGAGGGGGGGAGTGAGTGTGAGCAGGGAGTGTGAGCAGGGTTAATGGTGATTTGTGAGTTAACTCCCGAGGCTGAGCTGGTTTATTGATTCTGACAGGAAATGGTTTTGGAGCCTCGACATTTCCTGGATTAGGGTCCAGGGAGAAACCATCACTGGAAAAGGACTGGAGGGGGAGAGAGTCAGGAGGGGGGGTTCGGGGGGGGAGAGAGTCGGGAGGGGGGGTTCGGGGGGGAGAGAGAGTCGGGAGGGGGGGTTCGGGGGGGGAGAGAGTCGGGAGGGGGGGGTTCAGGGGGGGGAGAGAGTCGGGGAGGGGGGGTTCGGAGGGGGAGAGAGTCGGGAGGGGGGGTTCGGGGGGGGAGAGAGTCGGGAGGGGGGGGTTCGGAGGGGGAGAGAGTCGGGAGGGGGGGTTCGGGGGGGAGAGAGTCGGGGAGGGGGGGATCGGAGGGTCGGGGGAGTGTTGGGAGAGAGTTGTAGGGGAGAGGGAGGTGGGGCAGAGTTTGAGTGTGATTGGGGGAGTGTGAGAGTGTGTTGGGGAGTGAGTGTGAGTGGGTTTGGGGGAGTGAGTGAGTGTGATTGGGGGAGTGAGGTGAGTGTGATTGGGGAGTGAGTGAGTGTGATTGGGAGTGAGTGAGTGTGATTGGGGTGAGTGAGTTGAGTGTGATTGGGTGTGGAGTGAGTTGAGTGGTGATTGTGGGGAGTGGAGGGTGAGTGTGATTGGGGGAGTGAGTGAGTGTGATTGGGGAGTGAGTGAGTGTGATTGGGGGAGTGTGAGTGTGTGATTGGGGGAGTGAGGTGAGTGTGAGTTGGGGGAGTGTGAGTGAGTGTGATTGGGGGAGGTGAGTGAGTGTGATTGTGAGGGGGATGGAGTGTGAGTGTGATTGGGGGAGTGTGTGAGTGAGTGTGAGTTGGGGGGAGTA
>NW_027139036.1:0-25893 GCF_035084215.1 Heptranchias perlo | reverse complement strand
ACACAAGTTGTTGTTGGTGGTGGTGGTGGTCTGATGATAAAGACCGCCACTCTGGCATCACTCCGGCGTTGACTGGGTGCAAGCTGGGAACCCTGGCTGCACCCTGGCATCATTCTGGGTTGACTGCGGGATCACTGGGGACACTCTGTTGGCTACTTGCCGCCATCTGACCAAGATGGCGGCTGGCGCAGCCGCCATTTTTCCAAAATGTCGGCCTGGCTGTCCTCCATTTTGTCCAAGGTGGTGGCCAAGCTGGCCTCCATTTCGTCCAAGGTGGTGGCCAAGCTGGCCTCCATTTTGTCCAATGAGGTAGCCAAGCTGGCCTCCATTTTGTCCAATGAGGTAGCCAAGCTGGCCTCCATTTTGTCCAAGGTGGTGGCGACGCGGGCCTCATCTTGTACGGCATGGGAGCCGCGTGAGCGGCGAATTTTTTGAAAATGTTGGTCGCGCTCGCCCCCATTTTGTCCGGGACGGACTCCCCGCTGGCCTCCATTTGGTCCAAGCACGGCTGCCGTACCTGCAGCCGTGCTGCCCCTGTGCAAATACACTTCCAAATACACAAATACATCATAAATATACAGGTAATATATATATTATAAACACAAGTTGTTGTTGGTGGTGGTGGTGGTCTGATGATAAAGACCGCCACTCTGGCATCACTCCGGCGTTGACTGGGTGCAAGCTGGGAACCCTGGCTGCACCCTGGCATCATTCTGGGTTGACTGCGGGATCACTGGGGACACTCTGTTGGCTACTTGCCGCCATCTGACCAAGATGGCGGCTGGCGCAGCCGCCATTTTTCCAAAATGTCGGCCTGGCTGTCCTCCATTTTGTCCAAGGTGGTGGCCAAGCTGGCCTCCATTTCGTCCAAGGTGGTGGCCAAGCTGGCCTCCATTTTGTCCAATGAGGTAGCCAAGCTGGCCTCCATTTTGTCCAATGAGGTAGCCAAGCTGGCCTCCATTTTGTCCAAGGTGGTGGCGACGCGGGCCTCATCTTGTACGGCATGGGAGCCGCGTGAGCGGCGAATTTTTTGAAAATGTTGGTCGCGCTCGCCCCCATTTTGTCCGGGACGGACTCCCCGCTGGCCTCCATTTGGTCCAAGCACGGCTGCCGTACCTGCAGCCGTGCTGCCCCTGTGCAAATACACTTCCAAATACACAAATACATCATAAATATACAGGTAATATATATATATTATAAACACAAGTTGTTGTTGGTGGTGGTGGTGGTCTGATGATAAAGACCGCCACTCTGGCATCACTCCGGCGTTGACTGGGTGCAAGCTGGGAACCCTGGCTGCACCCTGGCATCATTCTGGGTTGACTGCGGGATCACTGGGGACACTCTGTTGGCTACTTGCCGCCATCTGACCAAGATGGCGGCTGGCGCAGCCGCCATTTTTCCAAAATGTCGGCCTGGCTGTCCTCCATTTTGTCCAAGGTGGTGGCCAAGCTGGCCTCCATTTCGTCCAAGGTGGTGGCCAAGCTGGCCTCCATTTTGTCCAATGAGGTAGCCAAGCTGGCCTCCATTTTGTCCAATGAGGTAGCCAAGCTGGCCTCCATTTTGTCCAAGGTGGTGGCGACGCGGGCCTCATCTTGTACGGCATGGGAGCCGCGTGAGCGGCGAATTTTTTGAAAATGTTGGTCGCGCTCGCCCCCATTTTGTCCGGGACGGACTCCCCGCTGGCCTCCATTTGGTCCAAGCACGGCTGCCGTACCTGCAGCCGTGCTGCCCCTGTGCAAATACACTTCCAAATACACAAATACATCATAAATATACAGGTAATATATATATATTATAAACACAAGTTGTTGTTGGTGGTGGTGGTGGTCTGATGATAAAGACCGCCACTCTGGCATCACTCCGGCGTTGACTGGGTGCAAGCTGGGAACCCTGGCTGCACCCTGGCATCATTCTGGGTTGACTGCGGGATCACTGGGGACACTCTGTTGGCTACTTGCCGCCATCTGACCAAGATGGCGGCTGGCGCAGCCGCCATTTTTCCAAAATGTAGGCCTGGCTGTCCTCCATTTTGTCCAAGGTGGTGGCCAAGCTGGCCTCCATTTCGTCCAAGGTGGTGGCCAAGCTGGCCTCCATTTCGTCCAAGGTGGTGGCCAAGCTGGCCTCCATTTTGTCCAATGAGGTAGCCAAGCTGGCCTCCATTTTGTCCAAGGTGGTGGCGACGCGGGCCTCATCTTGTACGGCATGGGAGCCGCGTGAGCGGCGAATTTTTTGAAAATGTTGGTCGCGCTCGCCCCCATTTTGTCCGGGACGGACTCCCCGCTGGCCTCCATTTGGTCCAAGCACGGCTGCCGTACCTGCAGCCGTGCTGCCCCTGTGCAAATACACTTCCAAATACACAAATACATCATAAATATACAGGTAATATATATATATTATAAACACAAGTTGTTGTTGGTGGTGGTGGTGGTCTGATGATAAAGACCGCCACTCTGGCATCACTCCGGCGTTGACTGGGTGCAAGCTGGGAACCCTGGCTGCACCCTGGCATCATTCTGGGTTGACTGCGGGATCACTGGGGACACTCTGTTGGCTACTTGCCGCCATCTGACCAAGATGGCGGCTGGCGCAGCCGCCATTTTTCCAAAATGTCGGCCTGGCTGTCCTCCATTTTGTCCAAGGTGGTGGCCAAGTGGGCCTCCATTTTGTCCAATGAGGTAGCCAAGCTGGCATCCATTTTGTCCAAGGTGGTGGCCCCGCTGGCCTCCATTTGGTCCAAGCACGGCTGCCGTACCTGCAGCCGTGCTGCCCCTGTGCAAATACACTTCCAAATACACAAATACATCATAAATATACAGGTAATATATATATATTATAAACACAAGTTGTTGTTGGTGGTGGTGGTGGTCTGATGATAAAGACCGCCACTCTGGCATCACTCCGGCGTTGACTGGGTGCAAGCTGGGAACCCTGGCTGCACCCTGGCATCATTCTGGGTTGACTGCGGGATCACTGGGGACACTCTGTTGGCTACTTGCCGCCATCTGACCAAGATGGCGGCTGGCGCAGCCGCCATTTTTCCAAAATGTAGGCCTGGCTGTCCTCCATTTTGTCCAAGGTGGTGGCCAAGCTGGCCTCCATTTCGTCCAAGGTGGTGGCCAAGCTGGCCTCCATTTTGTCCAATGAGGTAGCCAAGCTGGCCTCCATTTTGTCCAAGGTGGTGGCGACGCGGGCCTCATCTTGTACGGCATGGGAGCCGCGTGAGCGGCGAATTTTTTGAAAATGTTGGTCGCGCTCGCCCCCATTTTGTCCGGGACGGACTCCCCGCTGGCCTCCATTTGGTCCAAGCACGGCTGCCGTACCTGCAGCCGTGCTGCCCCTGTGCAAATACACTTCCAAATACACAAATACATCATAAATATACAGGTAATATATATATATTATAAACACAAGTTGTTGTTGGTGGTGGTGGTGGTCTGATGATAAAGACCGCCACTCTGGCATCACTCCGGCATTGACTGGGTGCAAGCTGGGAACCCTGGCTGCACCCTGGCATCATTCTGGGTTGACTGCGGGATCACTGGGGACACTCTGTTGGCTACTTGCCGCCATCTGACCAAGATGGCGGCTGGCGCAGCCGCCATTTTTCCAAAATGTCGGCCTGGCTGTCCTCCATTTTGTCCAAGGTGGTGGCCAAGTGGGCCTCCATTTTGTCCAATGAGGTAGCCAAGCTGGCATCCATTTTGTCCAAGGTGGTGGCCCCGCTGGCCTCCATTTGGTCCAAGCACGGCTGCCGTACCTGCAGCCGTGCTGCCCCTGTGCAAATACACTTCCAAATACACAAATACATCATAAATATACAGGTAATATATATATATTATAAACACAAGTTGTTGTTGGTGGTGGTGGTGGTCTGATGATAAAGACCGCCACTCTGGCATCACTCCGGCGTTGACTGGGTGCAAGCTGGGAACCCTGGCTGCACCCTGGCATCATTCTGGGTTGACTGCGGGATCACTGGGGACACTCTGTTGGCTACTTGCCGCCATCTGACCAAGATGGCGGCTGGCGCAGCCGCCATTTTTCCAAAATGTCGGCCTGGCTGTCCTCCATTTTGTCCAAGGTGGTGGCCAAGCTGGCCTCCATTTCGTCCAAGGTGGTGGCCAAGCTGGCCTCCATTTTGTCCAATGAGGTAGCCAAGCTGGCCTCCATTTTGTCCAATGAGGTAGCCAAGCTGGCCTCCATTTTGTCCAAGGTGGTGGCGACGCGGGCCTCATCTTGTACGGCATGGGAGCCGCGTGAGCGGCGAATTTTTTGAAAATGTTGGTCGCGCTCGCCCCCATTTTGTCCGGGACGGACTCCCCGCTGGCCTCCATTTGGTCCAAGCACGGCTGCCGTACCTGCAGCCGTGCTGCCCCTGTGCAAATACACTTCCAAATACACAAATACATCATAAATATACAGGTAATATATATATATTATAAACACAAGTTGTTGTTGGTGGTGGTGGTGGTCTGATGATAAAGACCGCCACTCTGGCATCACTCCGGCGTTGACTGGGTGCAAGCTGGGAACCCTGGCTGCACCCTGGCATCATTCTGGGTTGACTGCGGGATCACTGGGGACACTCTGTTGGCTACTTGCCGCCATCTGACCAAGATGGCGGCTGGCGCAGCCGCCATTTTTCCAAAATGTAGGCCTGGCTGTCCTCCATTTTGTCCAAGGTGGTGGCCAAGCTGGCCTCCATTTCGTCCAAGGTGGTGGCCAAGCTGGCCTCCATTTCGTCCAAGGTGGTGGCCAAGCTGGCCTCCATTTTGTCCAATGAGGTAGCCAAGCTGGCCTCCATTTTGTCCAAGGTGGTGGCGACGCGGGCCTCATCTTGTACGGCATGGGAGCCGCGTGAGCGGCGAATTTTTTGAAAATGTTGGTCGCGCTCGCCCCCATTTTGTCCGGGACGGACTCCCCGCTGGCCTCCATTTGGTCCAAGCACGGCTGCCGTACCTGCAGCCGTGCTGCCCCTGTGCAAATACACTTCCAAATACACAAATACATCATAAATATACAGGTAATATATATATATTATAAACACAAGTTGTTGTTGGTGGTGGTGGTGGTCTGATGATAAAGACCGCCACTCTGGCATCACTCCGGCGTTGACTGGGTGCAAGCTGGGAACCCTGGCTGCACCCTGGCATCATTCTGGGTTGACTGCGGGATCACTGGGGACACTCTGTTGGCTACTTGCCGCCATCTGACCAAGATGGCGGCTGGCGCAGCCGCCATTTTTCCAAAATGTCGGCCTGGCTGTCCTCCATTTTGTCCAAGGTGGTGGCCAAGCTGGCCTCCATTTCGTCCAAGGTGGTGGCCAAGCTGGCCTCCATTTTGTCCAATGAGGTAGCCAAGCTGGCCTCCATTTTGTCCAATGAGGTAGCCAAGCTGGCCTCCATTTTGTCCAAGGTGGTGGCGACGCGGGCCTCATCTTGTACGGCATGGGAGCCGCGTGAGCGGCGAATTTTTTGAAAATGTTGGTCGCGCTCGCCCCCATTTTGTCCGGGACGGACTCCCCGCTGGCCTCCATTTGGTCCAAGCACGGCTGCCGTACCTGCAGCCGTGCTGCCCCTGTGCAAATACACTTCCAAATACACAAATACATCATAAATATACAGGTAATATATATATATTATAAACACAAGTTGTTGTTGGTGGTGGTGGTGGTCTGATGATAAAGACCGCCACTCTGGCATCACTCCGGCGTTGACTGGGTGCAAGCTGGGAACCCTGGCTGCACCCTGGCATCATTCTGGGTTGACTGCGGGATCACTGGGGACACTCTGTTGGCTACTTGCCGCCATCTGACCAAGATGGCGGCTGGCGCAGCCGCCATTTTTCCAAAATGTCGGCCTGGCTGTCCTCCATTTTGTCCAAGGTGGTGGCCAAGTGGGCCTCCATTTTGTCCAATGAGGTAGCCAAGCTGGCATCCATTTTGTCCAAGGTGGTGGCCCCGCTGGCCTCCATTTGGTCCAAGCACGGCTGCCGTACCTGCAGCCGTGCTGCCCCTGTGCAAATACACTTCCAAATACACAAATACATCATAAATATACAGGTAATATATATATATTATAAACACAAGTTGTTGTTGGTGGTGGTGGTGGTCTGATGATAAAGACCGCCACTCTGGCATCACTCCGGCGTTGACTGGGTGCAAGCTGGGAACCCTGGCTGCACCCTGGCATCATTCTGGGTTGACTGCGGGATCACTGGGGACACTCTGTTGGCTACTTGCCGCCATCTGACCAAGATGGCGGCTGGCGCAGCCGCCATTTTTCCAAAATGTAGGCCTGGCTGTCCTCCATTTTGTCCAAGGTGGTGGCCAAGCTGGCCTCCATTTCGTCCAAGGTGGTGGCCAAGCTGGCCTCCATTTTGTCCAATGAGGTAGCCAAGCTGGCCTCCATTTTGTCCAAGGTGGTGGCGACGCGGGCCTCATCTTGTACGGCATGGGAGCCGCGTGAGCGGCGAATTTTTTGAAAATGTTGGTCGCGCTCGCCCCCATTTTGTCCGGGACGGACTCCCCGCTGGCCTCCATTTGGTCCAAGCACGGCTGCCGTACCTGCAGCCGTGCTGCCCCTGTGCAAATACACTTCCAAATACACAAATACATCATAAATATACAGGTAATATATATATATTATAAACACAAGTTGTTGTTGGTGGTGGTGGTGGTCTGATGATAAAGACCGCCACTCTGGCATCACTCCGGCATTGACTGGGTGCAAGCTGGGAACCCTGGCTGCACCCTGGCATCATTCTGGGTTGACTGCGGGATCACTGGGGACACTCTGTTGGCTACTTGCCGCCATCTGACCAAGATGGCGGCTGGCGCAGCCGCCATTTTTCCAAAATGTCGGCCTGGCTGTCCTCCATTTTGTCCAAGGTGGTGGCCAAGTGGGCCTCCATTTTGTCCAATGAGGTAGCCAAGCTGGCATCCATTTTGTCCAAGGTGGTGGCCCCGCTGGCCTCCATTTGGTCCAAGCACGGCTGCCGTACCTGCAGCCGTGCTGCCCCTGTGCAAATACACTTCCAAATACACAAATACATCATAAATATACAGGTAATATATATATATTATAAACACAAGTTGTTGTTGGTGGTGGTGGTGGTCTGATGATAAAGACCGCCACTCTGGCATCACTCCGGCGTTGACTGGGTGCAAGCTGGGAACCCTGGCTGCACCCTGGCATCATTCTGGGTTGACTGCGGGATCACTGGGGACACTCTGTTGGCTACTTGCCGCCATCTGACCAAGATGGCGGCTGGCGCAGCCGCCATTTTTCCAAAATGTCGGCCTGGCTGTCCTCCATTTTGTCCAAGGTGGTGGCCAAGCTGGCCTCCATTTCGTCCAAGGTGGTGGCCAAGCTGGCCTCCATTTTGTCCAATGAGGTAGCCAAGCTGGCCTCCATTTTGTCCAATGAGGTAGCCAAGCTGGCCTCCATTTTGTCCAAGGTGGTGGCGACGCGGGCCTCATCTTGTACGGCATGGGAGCCGCGTGAGCGGCGAATTTTTTGAAAATGTTGGTCGCGCTCGCCCCCATTTTGTCCGGGACGGACTCCCCGCTGGCCTCCATTTGGTCCAAGCACGGCTGCCGTACCTGCAGCCGTGCTGCCCCTGTGCAAATACACTTCCAAATACACAAATACATCATAAATATACAGGTAATATATATATATTATAAACACAAGTTGTTGTTGGTGGTGGTGGTGGTCTGATGATAAAGACCGCCACTCTGGCATCACTCCGGCGTTGACTGGGTGCAAGCTGGGAACCCTGGCTGCACCCTGGCATCATTCTGGGTTGACTGCGGGATCACTGGGGACACTCTGTTGGCTACTTGCCGCCATCTGACCAAGATGGCGGCTGGCGCAGCCGCCATTTTTCCAAAATGTAGGCCTGGCTGTCCTCCATTTTGTCCAAGGTGGTGGCCAAGCTGGCCTCCATTTCGTCCAAGGTGGTGGCCAAGCTGGCCTCCATTTCGTCCAAGGTGGTGGCCAAGCTGGCCTCCATTTTGTCCAATGAGGTAGCCAAGCTGGCCTCCATTTTGTCCAAGGTGGTGGCGACGCGGGCCTCATCTTGTACGGCATGGGAGCCGCGTGAGCGGCGAATTTTTTGAAAATGTTGGTCGCGCTCGCCCCCATTTTGTCCGGGACGGACTCCCCGCTGGCCTCCATTTGGTCCAAGCACGGCTGCCGTACCTGCAGCCGTGCTGCCCCTGTGCAAATACACTTCCAAATACACAAATACATCATAAATATACAGGTAATATATATATATTATAAACACAAGTTGTTGTTGGTGGTGGTGGTGGTCTGATGATAAAGACCGCCACTCTGGCATCACTCCGGCGTTGACTGGGTGCAAGCTGGGAACCCTGGCTGCACCCTGGCATCATTCTGGGTTGACTGCGGGATCACTGGGGACACTCTGTTGGCTACTTGCCGCCATCTGACCAAGATGGCGGCTGGCGCAGCCGCCATTTTTCCAAAATGTCGGCCTGGCTGTCCTCCATTTTGTCCAAGGTGGTGGCCAAGCTGGCCTCCATTTCGTCCAAGGTGGTGGCCAAGCTGGCCTCCATTTTGTCCAATGAGGTAGCCAAGCTGGCCTCCATTTTGTCCAATGAGGTAGCCAAGCTGGCCTCCATTTTGTCCAAGGTGGTGGCGACGCGGGCCTCATCTTGTACGGCATGGGAGCCGCGTGAGCGGCGAATTTTTTGAAAATGTTGGTCGCGCTCGCCCCCATTTTGTCCGGGACGGACTCCCCGCTGGCCTCCATTTGGTCCAAGCACGGCTGCCGTACCTGCAGCCGTGCTGCCCCTGTGCAAATACACTTCCAAATACACAAATACATCATAAATATACAGGTAATATATATATATTATAAACACAAGTTGTTGTTGGTGGTGGTGGTGGTCTGATGATAAAGACCGCCACTCTGGCATCACTCCGGCGTTGACTGGGTGCAAGCTGGGAACCCTGGCTGCACCCTGGCATCATTCTGGGTTGACTGCGGGATCACTGGGGACACTCTGTTGGCTACTTGCCGCCATCTGACCAAGATGGCGGCTGGCGCAGCCGCCATTTTTCCAAAATGTCGGCCTGGCTGTCCTCCATTTTGTCCAAGGTGGTGGCCAAGCTGGCCTCCATTTCGTCCAAGGTGGTGGCCAAGCTGGCCTCCATTTTGTCCAATGAGGTAGCCAAGCTGGCCTCCATTTTGTCCAATGAGGTAGCCAAGCTGGCCTCCATTTTGTCCAAGGTGGTGGCGACGCGGGCCTCATCTTGTACGGCATGGGAGCCGCGTGAGCGGCGAATTTTTTGAAAATGTTGGTCGCGCTCGCCCCCATTTTGTCCGGGACGGACTCCCCGCTGGCCTCCATTTGGTCCAAGCACGGCTGCCGTACCTGCAGCCGTGCTGCCCCTGTGCAAATACACTTCCAAATACACAAATACATCATAAATATACAGGTAATATATATATATTATAAACACAAGTTGTTGTTGGTGGTGGTGGTGGTCTGATGATAAAGACCGCCACTCTGGCATCACTCCGGCGTTGACTGGGTGCAAGCTGGGAACCCTGGCTGCACCCTGGCATCATTCTGGGTTGACTGCGGGATCACTGGGGACACTCTGTTGGCTACTTGCCGCCATCTGACCAAGATGGCGGCTGGCGCAGCCGCCATTTTTCCAAAATGTCGGCCTGGCTGTCCTCCATTTTGTCCAAGGTGGTGGCCAAGCTGGCCTCCATTTCGTCCAAGGTGGTGGCCAAGCTGGCCTCCATTTTGTCCAATGAGGTAGCCAAGCTGGCCTCCATTTTGTCCAATGAGGTAGCCAAGCTGGCCTCCATTTTGTCCAAGGTGGTGGCGACGCGGGCCTCATCTTGTACGGCATGGGAGCCGCGTGAGCGGCGAATTTTTTGAAAATGTTGGTCGCGCTCGCCCCCATTTTGTCCGGGACGGACTCCCCGCTGGCCTCCATTTGGTCCAAGCACGGCTGCCGTACCTGCAGCCGTGCTGCCCCTGTGCAAATACACTTCCAAATACACAAATACATCATAAATATACAGGTAATATATATATATTATAAACACAAGTTGTTGTTGGTGGTGGTGGTGGTCTGATGATAAAGACCGCCACTCTGGCATCACTCCGGCGTTGACTGGGTGCAAGCTGGGAACCCTGGCTGCACCCTGGCATCATTCTGGGTTGACTGCGGGATCACTGGGGACACTCTGTTGGCTACTTGCCGCCATCTGACCAAGATGGCGGCTGGCGCAGCCGCCATTTTTCCAAAATGTAGGCCTGGCTGTCCTCCATTTTGTCCAAGGTGGTGGCCAAGCTGGCCTCCATTTCGTCCAAGGTGGTGGCCAAGCTGGCCTCCATTTCGTCCAAGGTGGTGGCCAAGCTGGCCTCCATTTTGTCCAATGAGGTAGCCAAGCTGGCCTCCATTTTGTCCAAGGTGGTGGCGACGCGGGCCTCATCTTGTACGGCATGGGAGCCGCGTGAGCGGCGAATTTTTTGAAAATGTTGGTCGCGCTCGCCCCCATTTTGTCCGGGACGGACTCCCCGCTGGCCTCCATTTGGTCCAAGCACGGCTGCCGTACCTGCAGCCGTGCTGCCCCTGTGCAAATACACTTCCAAATACACAAATACATCATAAATATACAGGTAATATATATATATTATAAACACAAGTTGTTGTTGGTGGTGGTGGTGGTCTGATGATAAAGACCGCCACTCTGGCATCACTCCGGCGTTGACTGGGTGCAAGCTGGGAACCCTGGCTGCACCCTGGCATCATTCTGGGTTGACTGCGGGATCACTGGGGACACTCTGTTGGCTACTTGCCGCCATCTGACCAAGATGGCGGCTGGCGCAGCCGCCATTTTTCCAAAATGTCGGCCTGGCTGTCCTCCATTTTGTCCAAGGTGGTGGCCAAGCTGGCCTCCATTTCGTCCAAGGTGGTGGCCAAGCTGGCCTCCATTTTGTCCAATGAGGTAGCCAAGCTGGCCTCCATTTTGTCCAATGAGGTAGCCAAGCTGGCCTCCATTTTGTCCAAGGTGGTGGCGACGCGGGCCTCATCTTGTACGGCATGGGAGCCGCGTGAGCGGCGAATTTTTTGAAAATGTTGGTCGCGCTCGCCCCCATTTTGTCCGGGACGGACTCCCCGCTGGCCTCCATTTGGTCCAAGCACGGCTGCCGTACCTGCAGCCGTGCTGCCCCTGTGCAAATACACTTCCAAATACACAAATACATCATAAATATACAGGTAATATATATATATTATAAACACAAGTTGTTGTTGGTGGTGGTGGTGGTCTGATGATAAAGACCGCCACTCTGGCATCACTCCGGCGTTGACTGGGTGCAAGCTGGGAACCCTGGCTGCACCCTGGCATCATTCTGGGTTGACTGCGGGATCACTGGGGACACTCTGTTGGCTACTTGCCGCCATCTGACCAAGATGGCGGCTGGCGCAGCCGCCATTTTTCCAAAATGTCGGCCTGGCTGTCCTCCATTTTGTCCAAGGTGGTGGCCAAGCTGGCCTCCATTTCGTCCAAGGTGGTGGCCAAGCTGGCCTCCATTTTGTCCAATGAGGTAGCCAAGCTGGCCTCCATTTTGTCCAATGAGGTAGCCAAGCTGGCCTCCATTTTGTCCAAGGTGGTGGCGACGCGGGCCTCATCTTGTACGGCATGGGAGCCGCGTGAGCGGCGAATTTTTTGAAAATGTTGGTCGCGCTCGCCCCCATTTTGTCCGGGACGGACTCCCCGCTGGCCTCCATTTGGTCCAAGCACGGCTGCCGTACCTGCAGCCGTGCTGCCCCTGTGCAAATACACTTCCAAATACACAAATACATCATAAATATACAGGTAATATATATATATTATAAACACAAGTTGTTGTTGGTGGTGGTGGTGGTCTGATGATAAAGACCGCCACTCTGGCATCACTCCGGCGTTGACTGGGTGCAAGCTGGGAACCCTGGCTGCACCCTGGCATCATTCTGGGTTGACTGCGGGATCACTGGGGACACTCTGTTGGCTACTTGCCGCCATCTGACCAAGATGGCGGCTGGCGCAGCCGCCATTTTTCCAAAATGTCGGCCTGGCTGTCCTCCATTTTGTCCAAGGTGGTGGCCAAGCTGGCCTCCATTTCGTCCAAGGTGGTGGCCAAGCTGGCCTCCATTTTGTCCAATGAGGTAGCCAAGCTGGCCTCCATTTTGTCCAATGAGGTAGCCAAGCTGGCCTCCATTTTGTCCAAGGTGGTGGCGACGCGGGCCTCATCTTGTACGGCATGGGAGCCGCGTGAGCGGCGAATTTTTTGAAAATGTTGGTCGCGCTCGCCCCCATTTTGTCCGGGACGGACTCCCCGCTGGCCTCCATTTGGTCCAAGCACGGCTGCCGTACCTGCAGCCGTGCTGCCCCTGTGCAAATACACTTCCAAATACACAAATACATCATAAATATACAGGTAATATATATATATTATAAACACAAGTTGTTGTTGGTGGTGGTGGTGGTCTGATGATAAAGACCGCCACTCTGGCATCACTCCGGCGTTGACTGGGTGCAAGCTGGGAACCCTGGCTGCACCCTGGCATCATTCTGGGTTGACTGCGGGATCACTGGGGACACTCTGTTGGCTACTTGCCGCCATCTGACCAAGATGGCGGCTGGCGCAGCCGCCATTTTTCCAAAATGTAGGCCTGGCTGTCCTCCATTTTGTCCAAGGTGGTGGCCAAGCTGGCCTCCATTTCGTCCAAGGTGGTGGCCAAGCTGGCCTCCATTTCGTCCAAGGTGGTGGCCAAGCTGGCCTCCATTTTGTCCAATGAGGTAGCCAAGCTGGCCTCCATTTTGTCCAAGGTGGTGGCGACGCGGGCCTCATCTTGTACGGCATGGGAGCCGCGTGAGCGGCGAATTTTTTGAAAATGTTGGTCGCGCTCGCCCCCATTTTGTCCGGGACGGACTCCCCGCTGGCCTCCATTTGGTCCAAGCACGGCTGCCGTACCTGCAGCCGTGCTGCCCCTGTGCAAATACACTTCCAAATACACAAATACATCATAAATATACAGGTAATATATATATATTATAAACACAAGTTGTTGTTGGTGGTGGTGGTGGTCTGATGATAAAGACCGCCACTCTGGCATCACTCCGGCGTTGACTGGGTGCAAGCTGGGAACCCTGGCTGCACCCTGGCATCATTCTGGGTTGACTGCGGGATCACTGGGGACACTCTGTTGGCTACTTGCCGCCATCTGACCAAGATGGCGGCTGGCGCAGCCGCCATTTTTCCAAAATGTCGGCCTGGCTGTCCTCCATTTTGTCCAAGGTGGTGGCCAAGTGGGCCTCCATTTTGTCCAATGAGGTAGCCAAGCTGGCATCCATTTTGTCCAAGGTGGTGGCCCCGCTGGCCTCCATTTGGTCCAAGCACGGCTGCCGTACCTGCAGCCGTGCTGCCCCTGTGCAAATACACTTCCAAATACACAAATACATCATAAATATACAGGTAATATATATATATTATAAACACAAGTTGTTGTTGGTGGTGGTGGTGGTCTGATGATAAAGACCGCCACTCTGGCATCACTCCGGCGTTGACTGGGTGCAAGCTGGGAACCCTGGCTGCACCCTGGCATCATTCTGGGTTGACTGCGGGATCACTGGGGACACTCTGTTGGCTACTTGCCGCCATCTGACCAAGATGGCGGCTGGCGCAGCCGCCATTTTTCCAAAATGTCGGCCTGGCTGTCCTCCATTTTGTCCAAGGTGGTGGCCAAGCTGGCCTCCATTTCGTCCAAGGTGGTGGCCAAGCTGGCCTCCATTTTGTCCAATGAGGTAGCCAAGCTGGCCTCCATTTTGTCCAATGAGGTAGCCAAGCTGGCCTCCATTTTGTCCAAGGTGGTGGCGACGCGGGCCTCATCTTGTACGGCATGGGAGCCGCGTGAGCGGCGAATTTTTTGAAAATGTTGGTCGCGCTCGCCCCCATTTTGTCCGGGACGGACTCCCCGCTGGCCTCCATTTGGTCCAAGCACGGCTGCCGTACCTGCAGCCGTGCTGCCCCTGTGCAAATACACTTCCAAATACACAAATACATCATAAATATACAGGTAATATATATATATTATAAACACAAGTTGTTGTTGGTGGTGGTGGTGGTCTGATGATAAAGACCGCCACTCTGGCATCACTCCGGCATTGACTGGGTGCAAGCTGGGAACCCTGGCTGCACCCTGGCATCATTCTGGGTTGACTGCGGGATCACTGGGGACACTCTGTTGGCTACTTGCCGCCATCTGACCAAGATGGCGGCTGGCGCAGCCGCCATTTTTCCAAAATGTCGGCCTGGCTGTCCTCCATTTTGTCCAAGGTGGTGGCCAAGCTGGCCTCCATTTCGTCCAAGGTGGTGGCCAAGCTGGCCTCCATTTTGTCCAATGAGGTAGCCAAGCTGGCCTCCATTTTGTCCAATGAGGTAGCCAAGCTGGCCTCCATTTTGTCCAAGGTGGTGGCGACGCGGGCCTCATCTTGTACGGCATGGGAGCCGCGTGAGCGGCGAATTTTTTGAAAATGTTGGTCGCGCTCGCCCCCATTTTGTCCGGGACGGACTCCCCGCTGGCCTCCATTTGGTCCAAGCACGGCTGCCGTACCTGCAGCCGTGCTGCCCCTGTGCAAATACACTTCCAAATACACAAATACATCATAAATATACAGGTAATATATATATATTATAAACACAAGTTGTTGTTGGTGGTGGTGGTGGTCTGATGATAAAGACCGCCACTCTGGCATCACTCCGGCATTGACTGGGTGCAAGCTGGGAACCCTGGCTGCACCCTGGCATCATTCTGGGTTGACTGCGGGATCACTGGGGACACTCTGTTGGCTACTTGCCGCCATCTGACCAAGATGGCGGCTGGCGCAGCCGCCATTTTTCCAAAATGTCGGCCTGGCTGTCCTCCATTTTGTCCAAGGTGGTGGCCAAGCTGGCCTCCATTTCGTCCAAGGTGGTGGCCAAGCTGGCCTCCATTTTGTCCAATGAGGTAGCCAAGCTGGCCTCCATTTTGTCCAATGAGGTAGCCAAGCTGGCCTCCATTTTGTCCAAGGTGGTGGCGACGCGGGCCTCATCTTGTACGGCATGGGAGCCGCGTGAGCGGCGAATTTTTTGAAAATGTTGGTCGCGCTCGCCCCCATTTTGTCCGGGACGGACTCCCCGCTGGCCTCCATTTGGTCCAAGCACGGCTGCCGTACCTGCAGCCGTGCTGCCCCTGTGCAAATACACTTCCAAATACACAAATACATCATAAATATACAGGTAATATATATATATTATAAACACAAGTTGTTGTTGGTGGTGGTGGTGGTCTGATGATAAAGACCGCCACTCTGGCATCACTCCGGCGTTGACTGGGTGCAAGCTGGGAACCCTGGCTGCACCCTGGCATCATTCTGGGTTGACTGCGGGATCACTGGGGACACTCTGTTGGCTACTTGCCGCCATCTGACCAAGATGGCGGCTGGCGCAGCCGCCATTTTTCCAAAATGTCGGCCTGGCTGTCCTCCATTTTGTCCAAGGTGGTGGCCAAGCTGGCCTCCATTTCGTCCAAGGTGGTGGCCAAGCTGGCCTCCATTTTGTCCAATGAGGTAGCCAAGCTGGCCTCCATTTTGTCCAATGAGGTAGCCAAGCTGGCCTCCATTTTGTCCAAGGTGGTGGCGACGCGGGCCTCATCTTGTACGGCATGGGAGCCGCGTGAGCGGCGAATTTTTTGAAAATGTTGGTCGCGCTCGCCCCCATTTTGTCCGGGACGGACTCCCCGCTGGCCTCCATTTGGTCCAAGCACGGCTGCCGTACCTGCAGCCGTGCTGCCCCTGTGCAAATACACTTCCAAATACACAAATACATCATAAATATACAGGTAATATATATATATTATAAACACAAGTTGTTGTTGGTGGTGGTGGTGGTCTGATGATAAAGACCGCCACTCTGGCATCACTCCGGCATTGACTGGGTGCAAGCTGGGAACCCTGGCTGCACCCTGGCATCATTCTGGGTTGACTGCGGGATCACTGGGGACACTCTGTTGGCTACTTGCCGCCATCTGACCAAGATGGCGGCTGGCGCAGCCGCCATTTTTCCAAAATGTCGGCCTGGCTGTCCTCCATTTTGTCCAAGGTGGTGGCCAAGCTGGCCTCCATTTCGTCCAAGGTGGTGGCCAAGCTGGCCTCCATTTTGTCCAATGAGGTAGCCAAGCTGGCCTCCATTTTGTCCAATGAGGTAGCCAAGCTGGCCTCCATTTTGTCCAAGGTGGTGGCGACGCGGGCCTCATCTTGTACGGCATGGGAGCCGCGTGAGCGGCGAATTTTTTGAAAATGTTGGTCGCGCTCGCCCCCATTTTGTCCGGGACGGACTCCCCGCTGGCCTCCATTTGGTCCAAGCACGGCTGCCGTACCTGCAGCCGTGCTGCCCCTGTGCAAATACACTTCCAAATACACAAATACATCATAAATATACAGGTAATATATATATATTATAAACACAAGTTGTTGTTGGTGGTGGTGGTGGTCTGATGATAAAGACCGCCACTCTGGCATCACTCCGGCATTGACTGGGTGCAAGCTGGGAACCCTGGCTGCACCCTGGCATCATTCTGGGTTGACTGCGGGATCACTGGGGACACTCTGTTGGCTACTTGCCGCCATCTGACCAAGATGGCGGCTGGCGCAGCCGCCATTTTTCCAAAATGTCGGCCTGGCTGTCCTCCATTTTGTCCAAGGTGGTGGCCAAGCTGGCCTCCATTTCGTCCAAGGTGGTGGCCAAGCTGGCCTCCATTTTGTCCAATGAGGTAGCCAAGCTGGCCTCCATTTTGTCCAATGAGGTAGCCAAGCTGGCCTCCATTTTGTCCAAGGTGGTGGCGACGCGGGCCTCATCTTGTACGGCATGGGAGCCGCGTGAGCGGCGAATTTTTTGAAAATGTTGGTCGCGCTCGCCCCCATTTTGTCCGGGACGGACTCCCCGCTGGCCTCCATTTGGTCCAAGCACGGCTGCCGTACCTGCAGCCGTGCTGCCCCTGTGCAAATACACTTCCAAATACACAAATACATCATAAATATACAGGTAATATATATATATTATAAACACAAGTTGTTGTTGGTGGTGGTGGTGGTCTGATGATAAAGACCGCCACTCTGGCATCACTCCGGCATTGACTGGGTGCAAGCTGGGAACCCTGGCTGCACCCTGGCATCATTCTGGGTTGACTGCGGGATCACTGGGGACACTCTGTTGGCTACTTGCCGCCATCTGACCAAGATGGCGGCTGGCGCAGCCGCCATTTTTCCAAAATGTCGGCCTGGCTGTCCTCCATTTTGTCCAAGGTGGTGGCCAAGCTGGCCTCCATTTCGTCCAAGGTGGTGGCCAAGCTGGCCTCCATTTTGTCCAATGAGGTAGCCAAGCTGGCCTCCATTTTGTCCAATGAGGTAGCCAAGCTGGCCTCCATTTTGTCCAAGGTGGTGGCGACGCGGGCCTCATCTTGT
Source organism: Heptranchias perlo (assembly GCF_035084215.1). Lineage (NCBI taxonomy): Eukaryota > Metazoa > Chordata > Chondrichthyes > Hexanchiformes > Hexanchidae > Heptranchias > Heptranchias perlo. Next base: position 8,352 of record NW_027139036.1, on the reverse strand, counting down.
ACGGCATGGGAGCCGCGTGAGCGGCGAATTTTTTGAAAATGTTGGTCGCGCTCGCCCCCATTTTGTCCGGGACGGACTCCCCGCTGGCCTCCATTTGGTCCAAGCACGGCTGCCGTACCTGCAGCCGTGCTGCCCCTGTGCAAATACACTTCCAAATACACAAATACATCATAAATATACAGGTAATATATATATATTATAAACACAAGTTGTTGTTGGTGGTGGTGGTGGTCTGATGATAAAGACCGCCACTCTGGCATCACTCCGGCGTTGACTGGGTGCAAGCTGGGAACCCTGGCTGCACCCTGGCATCATTCTGGGTTGACTGCGGGATCACTGGGGACACTCTGTTGGCTACTTGCCGCCATCTGACCAAGATGGCGGCTGGCGCAGCCGCCATTTTTCCAAAATGTCGGCCTGGCTGTCCTCCATTTTGTCCAAGGTGGTGGCCAAGCTGGCCTCCATTTCGTCCAAGGTGGTGGCCAAGCTGGCCTCCATTTTGTCCAATGAGGTAGCCAAGCTGGCCTCCATTTTGTCCAATGAGGTAGCCAAGCTGGCCTCCATTTTGTCCAAGGTGGTGGCGACGCGGGCCTCATCTTGTACGGCATGGGAGCCGCGTGAGCGGCGAATTTTTTGAAAATGTTGGTCGCGCTCGCCCCCATTTTGTCCGGGACGGACTCCCCGCTGGCCTCCATTTGGTCCAAGCACGGCTGCCGTACCTGCAGCCGTGCTGCCCCTGTGCAAATACACTTCCAAATACACAAATACATCATAAATATACAGGTAATATATATATATTATAAACACAAGTTGTTGTTGGTGGTGGTGGTGGTCTGATGATAAAGACCGCCACTCTGGCATCACTCCGGCATTGACTGGGTGCAAGCTGGGAACCCTGGCTGCACCCTGGCATCATTCTGGGTTGACTGCGGGATCACTGGGGACACTCTGTTGGCTACTTGCCGCCATCTGACCAAGATGGCGGCTGGCGCAGCCGCCATTTTTCCAAAATGTCGGCCTGGCTGTCCTCCATTTTGTCCAAGGTGGTGGCCAAGTGGGCCTCCATTTTGTCCAATGAGGTAGCCAAGCTGGCATCCATTTTGTCCAAGGTGGTGGCCCCGCTGGCCTCCATTTGGTCCAAGCACGGCTGCCGTACCTGCAGCCGTGCTGCCCCTGTGCAAATACACTTCCAAATACACAAATACATCATAAATATACAGGTAATATATATATATTATAAACACAAGTTGTTGTTGGTGGTGGTGGTGGTCTGATGATAAAGACCGCCACTCTGGCATCACTCCGGCGTTGACTGGGTGCAAGCTGGGAACCCTGGCTGCACCCTGGCATCATTCTGGGTTGACTGCGGGATCACTGGGGACACTCTGTTGGCTACTTGCCGCCATCTGACCAAGATGGCGGCTGGCGCAGCCGCCATTTTTCCAAAATGTAGGCCTGGCTGTCCTCCATTTTGTCCAAGGTGGTGGCCAAGCTGGCCTCCATTTCGTCCAAGGTGGTGGCCAAGCTGGCCTCCATTTTGTCCAATGAGGTAGCCAAGCTGGCCTCCATTTTGTCCAAGGTGGTGGCGACGCGGGCCTCATCTTGTACGGCATGGGAGCCGCGTGAGCGGCGAATTTTTTGAAAATGTTGGTCGCGCTCGCCCCCATTTTGTCCGGGACGGACTCCCCGCTGGCCTCCATTTGGTCCAAGCACGGCTGCCGTACCTGCAGCCGTGCTGCCCCTGTGCAAATACACTTCCAAATACACAAATACATCATAAATATACAGGTAATATATATATATTATAAACACAAGTTGTTGTTGGTGGTGGTGGTGGTCTGATGATAAAGACCGCCACTCTGGCATCACTCCGGCATTGACTGGGTGCAAGCTGGGAACCCTGGCTGCACCCTGGCATCATTCTGGGTTGACTGCGGGATCACTGGGGACACTCTGTTGGCTACTTGCCGCCATCTGACCAAGATGGCGGCTGGCGCAGCCGCCATTTTTCCAAAATGTCGGCCTGGCTGTCCTCCATTTTGTCCAAGGTGGTGGCCAAGTGGGCCTCCATTTTGTCCAATGAGGTAGCCAAGCTGGCATCCATTTTGTCCAAGGTGGTGGCCCCGCTGGCCTCCATTTGGTCCAAGCACGGCTGCCGTACCTGCAGCCGTGCTGCCCCTGTGCAAATACACTTCCAAATACACAAATACATCATAAATATACAGGTAATATATATATATTATAAACACAAGTTGTTGTTGGTGGTGGTGGTGGTCTGATGATAAAGACCGCCACTCTGGCATCACTCCGGCGTTGACTGGGTGCAAGCTGGGAACCCTGGCTGCACCCTGGCATCATTCTGGGTTGACTGCGGGATCACTGGGGACACTCTGTTGGCTACTTGCCGCCATCTGACCAAGATGGCGGCTGGCGCAGCCGCCATTTTTCCAAAATGTCGGCCTGGCTGTCCTCCATTTTGTCCAAGGTGGTGGCCAAGCTGGCCTCCATTTCGTCCAAGGTGGTGGCCAAGCTGGCCTCCATTTTGTCCAATGAGGTAGCCAAGCTGGCCTCCATTTTGTCCAATGAGGTAGCCAAGCTGGCCTCCATTTTGTCCAAGGTGGTGGCGACGCGGGCCTCATCTTGTACGGCATGGGAGCCGCGTGAGCGGCGAATTTTTTGAAAATGTTGGTCGCGCTCGCCCCCATTTTGTCCGGGACGGACTCCCCGCTGGCCTCCATTTGGTCCAAGCACGGCTGCCGTACCTGCAGCCGTGCTGCCCCTGTGCAAATACACTTCCAAATACACAAATACATCATAAATATACAGGTAATATATATATATTATAAACACAAGTTGTTGTTGGTGGTGGTGGTGGTCTGATGATAAAGACCGCCACTCTGGCATCACTCCGGCATTGACTGGGTGCAAGCTGGGAACCCTGGCTGCACCCTGGCATCATTCTGGGTTGACTGCGGGATCACTGGGGACACTCTGTTGGCTACTTGCCGCCATCTGACCAAGATGGCGGCTGGCGCAGCCGCCATTTTTCCAAAATGTCGGCCTGGCTGTCCTCCATTTTGTCCAAGGTGGTGGCCAAGCTGGCCTCCATTTCGTCCAAGGTGGTGGCCAAGCTGGCCTCCATTTTGTCCAATGAGGTAGCCAAGCTGGCCTCCATTTTGTCCAATGAGGTAGCCAAGCTGGCCTCCATTTTGTCCAAGGTGGTGGCGACGCGGGCCTCATCTTGTACGGCATGGGAGCCGCGTGAGCGGCGAATTTTTTGAAAATGTTGGTCGCGCTCGCCCCCATTTTGTCCGGGACGGACTCCCCGCTGGCCTCCATTTGGTCCAAGCACGGCTGCCGTACCTGCAGCCGTGCTGCCCCTGTGCAAATACACTTCCAAATACACAAATACATCATAAATATACAGGTAATATATATATATTATAAACACAAGTTGTTGTTGGTGGTGGTGGTGGTCTGATGATAAAGACCGCCACTCTGGCATCACTCCGGCATTGACTGGGTGCAAGCTGGGAACCCTGGCTGCACCCTGGCATCATTCTGGGTTGACTGCGGGATCACTGGGGACACTCTGTTGGCTACTTGCCGCCATCTGACCAAGATGGCGGCTGGCGCAGCCGCCATTTTTCCAAAATGTCGGCCTGGCTGTCCTCCATTTTGTCCAAGGTGGTGGCCAAGCTGGCCTCCATTTCGTCCAAGGTGGTGGCCAAGCTGGCCTCCATTTTGTCCAATGAGGTAGCCAAGCTGGCCTCCATTTTGTCCAATGAGGTAGCCAAGCTGGCCTCCATTTTGTCCAAGGTGGTGGCGACGCGGGCCTCATCTTGTACGGCATGGGAGCCGCGTGAGCGGCGAATTTTTTGAAAATGTTGGTCGCGCTCGCCCCCATTTTGTCCGGGACGGACTCCCCGCTGGCCTCCATTTGGTCCAAGCACGGCTGCCGTACCTGCAGCCGTGCTGCCCCTGTGCAAATACACTTCCAAATACACAAATACATCATAAATATACAGGTAATATATATATATTATAAACACAAGTTGTTGTTGGTGGTGGTGGTGGTCTGATGATAAAGACCGCCACTCTGGCATCACTCCGGCATTGACTGGGTGCAAGCTGGGAACCCTGGCTGCACCCTGGCATCATTCTGGGTTGACTGCGGGATCACTGGGGACACTCTGTTGGCTACTTGCCGCCATCTGACCAAGAAGGCGGCTGGCGCAGCCGCCATTTTTCCAAAATGTCGGCCTGGCTGTCCTCCATTTTGTCCAAGGTGGTGGCCAAGCTGGCCTCCATTTCGTCCAAGGTGGTGGCCAAGCTGGCCTCCATTTTGTCCAATGAGGTAGCCAAGCTGGCCTCCATTTTGTCCAATGAGGTAGCCAAGCTGGCCTCCATTTTGTCCAAGGTAGGTGGCGACGCGGGCCTCATCTTGTACGGCATGGGAGCCGCGTGAGCGGCGAATTTTTTGAAAATGTTGGTCGCGCTCGCCCCCATTTTGTCCGGGACGACTCCCCGCTGGCCCTCCATTTGGTCCAAGCACGGCTGCCGTACCTGCAGCCGTGCTGCCCCTGTGCAAATACACTTCCAAATACACAAATACATCATAAATATACAGGTAATATATATATATTATAAACACAAGTTGTTGTTGGTGGTGGTGGTGGTCTGATGATAAAGACCGCCACTCTGGCATCACTCCGGCGTTGACTGGGTGCAAGCTGGGAACCCTGGCTGCACCCTGGCATCATTCTGGGTTGACTGCGGGATCACTGGGGACACTCTGTTGGCTACTTGCGCCATCTGACCAAGATGGCGGCTGGCGCAGCCGCCATTTTTCCAAAATGTCGGCCTGGCTGTCCTCCATTTTGTCCAAGGTGGTGGCCAAGCTGGCCTCCATTTCGTCCAAGGTGGTGGCCAAGCTGGCCTCCATTTTGTCCAATGAGGTAGCCAAGCTGGCCTCCATTTTGTCCAATGAGGTAGCCAAGCTGGCCTCCATTTTGTCCAAGGTGGTGGCGACGCGGGCCTCATCTTGTACGGCATGGGAGCCGCGTGAGCGGCGAATTTTTGAAAATGTTGGTCGCGCTCGCCCCCATTTTGTCCGGGACGGACTCCCCGCTGGCCTCCATTTGGTCCAAGCACGGCTGCCGTACCTGCAGCCGTGCTGCCCCTGTGCAAATACACTTCCAAATACACAAATACATCATAAATATACAGGTAATATATATATATTATAAACACAAGTTGTTGTTGGTGGTGGTGGTGGTCTGATGATAAAGACCGCCACTCTGGCATCACTCCGGCATTGACTGGGTGCAAGCTGGGAACCCTGGCTGCACCCTGGCATCATTCTGGGTTGACTGCGGGATCACTGGGGACACTCTGTTGGCTACTTGCCGCCATCTGACCAAGATGGCGGCTGGCGCAGCCGCCATTTTTCCAAAATGTCGGCCTGGCTGTCCTCCATTTTGTCCAAGGGTGGTGGCCAAGTGGGCCTCCATTTTGTCCAATGAGGTAGCCAAGCTGGCATCCATTTTGTCCAAGGTGGGTGGCCCCGCTGGCCTCCATTTGGTCCAAGCACGGCTGCCGTACCTGCAGCCGTGCTGCCCCTGTGCAAATACACTTCCAAATACACAAATACATCATAAATATACAGGTAATATATATATATTATAAACACAAGTTGTTGTTGGTGGTGGTGGTGGTCTGATGATAAAGACCGCCACTCTGGCATCACTCCGGCGTTGACTGGGTGCAAGCTGGGAACCCTGGCTGCACCCTGGCATCATTCTGGGTTGACTGCGGGATCACTGGGGACACTCTGTTGGCTACTTGCCGCCATCTGACCAAGATGGCGGGCTGGCGCAGCCGCCATTTTTCCAAAATGTCGGCCTGGCTGTCCTCCATTTTGTCCAAGGTGGTGGCCAAGCTGGCCTCCATTTCGTCCAAGGTGGTGGCCAAGCTGGCCTCCATTTTGTCCAATGAGGTAGCCAAGCTGGCCTCCATTTTGTCCAATGAGGTAGCCAAGCTGGCCTCCATTTTGTCCAAGGTTGGTGGCGACGCGGGCCTCATCTTGTACGGCATGGGAGCCGCGTGAGCGGCGAATTTTTTGAAAATGTTGGTCGCGCTCGCCCCCATTTTGTCCGGGACGGACTCCCCGCTGGCCTCCATTTGGTCCAAGCACGGCTGCCGTACCTGCAGCCGTGCTGCCCCTGTGCAAATACACTTCCAAATACACAAATACATCATAAATATACAGGTAATATATATATATTATAAACACAAGTTGTTGTTGGTGGTGGTGGTGGTCTGATGATAAAGACCGCCACTCTGGCATCACTCCGGCATTGACTGGGTGCAAGCTGGAACCCTGGCTGCACCCTGGCATCATTCTGGGTTGACTGCGGGATCACTGGGGACACTCTGTTGGCTACTTGCCGCCATCTGACCAAGATGGCGGCTGGCGCAGCCGCCATTTTTCCAAAATGTCGGCCTGGCTGTCCTCCATTTTGTCCAAGGTGGTGGCCAAGCTGGCCTCCATTTCGTCCAAGGTGGTGGCCAAGCTGGCCTCCATTTTGTCCAATGAGGTAGCCAAGCTGGCCTCCATTTTGTCCAATGAGGTAGCCAAGCTGGCCTCCATTTTGTCCAAGGTGGTGGCGACGCGGGCCTCATCTTGTACGGCATGGGAGCCGCGTGAGCGGCGAATTTTTTTGAAAATGTTGGTCGCGCTCGCCCCCATTTTGTCCGGGACGGACTCCCCGCTGGCCTCCATTTGGTCCAAGCACGGCTGCCGTACCTGCAGCCGTGCTGCCCCTGTGCAAATACACTTCCAAATACACAAATACATCATAAATATACAGGTAATATATATATATTATAAACACAAGTTGTTGTTGGTGGTGGTGGTGGTCTGATGATAAAGACCGCCACTCTGGCATCACTCCGGCGTTGACTGGGTGCAAGCTGGGAACCCTGGCTGCACCCTGGCATCATTCTGGGTTGACTGCGGGATCACTGGGGACACTCTGTTGGCTACTTGCCGCCATCTGACCAAGATGGCGGCTGGCGCAGCCGCCATTTTTCCAAAATGTCGGCCTGGCTGTCCTCCATTTTGTCCAAGGTGGTGGCCAAGCTGGCCTCCATTTCGTCCAAGGTGGTGCCAAGCTGGCCTCCATTTTGTCCAATGAGGTAGCCAAGCTGCCTCCATTTTGTCCAATGAGGTAGCCAAGCTGGCCTCCATTTTGTCCAAGGTGTAGGTGGCGACGCGGGCCTCATCTTGTACGGCATGGGAGCCGCGTGAGCGGCGAATTTTTTTGAAAATGTTGTCGCGCTCGCCCCCATTTTGTCCGGGACGGACTCCCCGCTGGCCTCCATTTGGTCCAAGCACGGCTGCGTACCTGCAGCCGTGCTGCCCCTGTGCAAATACACTTCCAAATACACAAATACATCATAAATATACAGGTAATATATATATATTATAAACACAAGTTGTTGTTGGTGGTGGTGGTGGTCTGATGATAAAGACCGCCACTCTGGCATCACTCCGGCGTTGACTGGGTGCAAGCTGGGAACCCTGGCTGCACCCTGGCATCATTCTGGGTTGACTGCGGGATCACTGGGGACCTCTGTTGGCTACTTGCCGCCATCTGACCAAGATGGCGGCTGGCGCAGCCGCCAATTTTTCCAAAATGTCGGCCTGGCTGTCCTCCATTTTGTCCAAGGTGGTGGCCAAGCTGGCCTCCATTTCGTCCAAAGGTGGTGCCAAGCTGGCCTCCATTTTGTCCAATGAGGTAGCCAAGCTGGCCTCCATTTTGTCCAAGGTGGGTGGCGACGCGGGCCTCATCTTGTACGGCATGGGAGCCGCGTGAGCGGCGAATTTTTGAAAATGTTGGTCGCGCTCGCCCCATTTTGTCCGGGACGGACTCCCCGCTGGCCTCCATTTGGTCCAAGCACGGCTGCCGTACCTGCAGCCGTGCTGCCCCTGTGCAAATACACTTCCAAATACACAAATACATTCATAAATATACAGGTAATATATATATATTATAAACACAAGTTGTTGTTGGTGGTGGTGGTGGTCTGATGATAAAGACCGCCACTCTGGCATCACTCCGGCATTGACTGGGTGCAAGCTGGGAACCCTGGCTGCACCCTGGCATCATTCTGGGTTGACTGCGGGATCACTGGGGACACTCTGTTGGCTACTTGCCGCCATCTGACCAAGATGGCGGCTGGCGCAGCCGCCATTTTTCCAAAATGTCGGCCTGGCTGTCCTCCATTTTGTCCAAGGTGGTGGCCAAGTGGGCCTCCATTTTGTCCAATGAGTAGCCAAGCTGCATA
>NW_027139035.1:0-25915 GCF_035084215.1 Heptranchias perlo | reverse complement strand
TTGCTTTACAATATCCCCCATTTTCCTCTCTCCCTGAAGGCCCTGACTCTCACTGGGGTTCGGTCCCTCGGGCCCCCGACTCCCCCTGGGGTTCGGTCCCTCGGGCCCCCAACTGTTGCCAACCCTCCAGGATTGTCCTGGAGTCTCCAGGGATTGAAGATTATTCCCCAGGACACCTGCTTCTAGTAACTCAGGAGAGAATCAAAGGGGCCCCATTTTCTTTGAATGATTTTGTTTATTAGTTATAAAAATATTGGAGATGGCGGGGGGTCGGGGGGGGGGGGGGAGAGGGGGAGAAGGCTGTTTGATTACGGGGGGGGGGGGGGAGAGGGGGAGAAGGCTGTTTGATTACGGGGGGGGGGGGGAGAGGGGGAGAAGGCTGTTTGATTACGGGGGGTCGGGGGGGGAACGATTGGTAGGGGGAGGTCACGTGATGTAACCTTCACGGAGACATCCAACCCGACGAGCCACGTACCCTGGGATCAAACCAATTCTGTTCCATTTTCACCTCATTCTGTGTCTCATCTGGTCTCAACCTCCTCCTGACACAAACTCCAATCCCCGACCCCCATCTCCCGCACGCCCGTCATTCCTCACCCAACATCAGCTATTCAACCCACAGCACCTCGATTTCAAAATTCGGATCTTCAAATGGCCCCAAATCCTCGTCCCTCCTCTGCAGCCTCCTCTAGCGCTATCTCCCTGCCTACAAACCCCTCACCCAACTCTGATCTCCTGCCCACTCCGCCAATGGTGACAGTGTCTTCCACCATCTTGTCCCCACCCTCTGGATTCCACCCATAGAACACAACCCCCGCCCCCACATTTACTACATCTCGTCATACCTTCAAAACTTTCCTTAAAGCCCACCTCTTCCGTAACATCTTCGCTCCTCTCCCCAAATCCTCCCTTCCCAGGCCGATAATCCCAGTGCAGTACTGAGAGAGGGTGCTGCACTGTCAGAGGTGCCGTCTTTTGGATGAGACGTTAAACCGAGGCCCCGTCTGCCCTCTCAGGTGGGCCTAAAAGATCCCACGGCCACTATTTCGAAGAAGAGCTGGGGGGACTTCTCCCCGGTGTCCTGGGGTCAATATTTATCACTCAACCAACATCACTAAAAACAGATGATCTGGTCATTTATCGCATTGCTGTTTGTGGGATCTTGCTGTGTGCAAATCGTCTGCCACGTTTCCTGCATTACAACAGTGATTACATTTCAAAAAGTACTTCATTGGCTGTAAAGCACTTTGGGACTTTGAGTTCCTGAAAGACGATTATATGGAAATGCAATTTGGGTTTCTCAATAACTGAAATCACCACCTCCATGGGAATGCCCTGCAGATAATCACCGCCTCCAAATCGGATTTAACCATCTGCAAAAAAAAATTGCCTCTCACTATGAATTTAAATGGTAATTTCAGCCTGGTATCGATGTTTGTCTCAACTTCTGGGAGATATCGGAATCTTACAGTGGAATTCCAACCTATTCCCTGTGCGTAATGTAGAGTCACAAGAATAAACTGCTAACAAATATACTCCATTCATGAGGTGCAGTTTTGGTTGACACGGAGTGTGAGCTTACCCGTGGAATCGGGCTTTTATATCGAGCAAGTGAAAGGCCCCTTAGTCTCAATATATGAGTTTAAGAGATTAAATTCACTGTCACAAAACATCCAACATTTGTCAAGGAAAAACTTGCATTAAAATGGCGTCTTTCACATCTTCAGGACGTCCCAGAGCGTGACACAGGCAACAAAGTACATTTGACGAATGGTCACTGTTGTAATGGTAGAGCGATGAAAATCGGGGATGTACAAGAGGCCAGAACTGGAGGAGCTCAGAGATCTCGGAGGGTTGTAGGGCTGGAGGAGGTTATAGAGATAGGGAGGGGGCGAGGCCTTGGAGGGATTTGAAAATACGGCGCAAGGGGCAGCGAGGGGAGCGGGCGGGCGAGGGGAGCGGGCGGGCGAGGGGAGCGGGCGGGCGAGGGGAGGGGAGCGGGCGAGGGGAGGGGAGGGGAGCGGGCGGGCGAGGGGAGCGGGCGAGGGGAGGGGAGGGGAGCGGGCGGGCGAGGGGAGGGGAGGCGAGGGGAGCGGGCGGGCGAGGAGCGGGGCGGGCGAGGGGAGGCGAGGGGAGCGGGCGGGCGAGGAGCGGGGCGGGCGAGGGGAGGGGAGGCGAGGGGAGCGGGCGGGCGAGGAGCGGGGCGGGCGAGGGGAGCGGGCGGGCGAGGGGAGCGGGCGGGCGAGGGGAGCGGGCGGGCGAGGGGAGGGGTACAGGGAGTGAGGGACAAATATTGGACCAGAGTTTGACGCAAACACGTTAATTGGGGAGCCAATCCCACCCTTTAATCCCAGACCCAGACCCAGTTCCCAACTTTTACCTGATCTCCTCCAGGAGCTCGGCCTCCTGCTGCTGTTTATTCTGCACTTTGTTGAGTTGCTCCGAGAAACTCACTTTCACCTCCTGGGCCACTCTCACCTGGGGCAAGAAAACAGAGGCAGTTATTGCAGCGGCTGTGAGACCCCCTGCCCCAGGGTCCGGGGTCCGGGGCCAGCCTCACCTTCCTGGGGGGAGGCTGCATGTTGGGTCCCGCCGCCCTCCGGGTCTGTCCCCGGGCTCCGGACTCGCAGGTTCCGCAAACACCAGGCGCCTCCCACTGAGGAAGCGGCTCCTTTAAAGGGACGGCGGCAGCGCCAGAGGAGGAGGGGAGTTCACTGCGGGTCTGGGGTTGGAGGAGAAAATAAAACCCCTTTACCCCATCCCAGCCCCCCAATCCCAATCCCAGCCCCAATCCCCAGACCCCCAATCCCAATTCTCAGCCCCCCAATCCCAATCCCAGCCCCTCAATCTCAACCCCAATCCCAATCTCCAGCCCCCCAATCCCAGCCCCAATCCTCAGCCCCCCAATCCCAATCCCAGCCCTAATCCCAATCTCAACCCCAACCCCAATCTCCAGCCCCCCAATCCCAGCCCCAATCCTCAGCCCCCCAATCCCAATCCCAGCCCTAATCCCAATCTCAACCCCAACCCCAATCCCCAGCCCCCCAATCCCAGCCCCAATCCTCAGCCCCCCAATCCCAATCCCCAGACCCCCATCCCAGCCTCAATCCTCAGCCCCCCAATCCCAGCCCTAATCCCAATCCCAGCCCCAATCCCCAGCCCCTCAATCCCAATCTCAGCCCCAATCCTCAGCCCCCCAATCCCAATCCCCAGACCCCCATCCCAGCCTCAATCCTCAGCCCCCCAATCCCAATCCCAGCCCCAATCCCAATCCCAATCCCCAGCCCCCCAATCCCAATCCCAGCCCAAATCCCAATCCCAGCCCCTCAAACCCAATCTCCAGCCCCCCAATCCCAATCTCAGCCCCAATCACCAGCTCTCCAACCCCAATCCCAGCCCCAATCCCCAGGCCCCCAATCCCAATCTCCAGCCCCCGCCAATCCCAAATCCAACCCCAATCCCAGCCCCAATCCCCAGGCCCCCAATCCCAATCTCCAGACACCCCCCAATCCCAAATCCAATCCCAATCCCCAGCCTCAAGCCCCAGAGAGGGAAAATTACATCAGAATCACAACCTGCCAGAATCAGACTAAAAACTGGGGGAGAGGGAGGGAGGGGAAGAGGGTGGGGAGGAGGGGAGATGGAGGTAGGAGAGAGGAAAGGAGGAGGGGAGAAGGAGAGAGGGGTGAGAGTGAGATAGAGAGTGAGGGAGGGAAGAGGGAAACAGAGGGAAGGGAGTGAGAGTGAAGGAGGAGAGTGAGGGAAGGGTGAGTGAGGAAGGGTGGGGAGAGTGAGAGAAGAGGAGGGAGTGGGAGATCAAGGAAGGGGGAAAACAAGCAGGGGAGTATGAGGGAGGGGAGACAGAGGAAAGAAACGAGGGAGAGCGAGTGAGGGGAGGAGGAAAGTGAGGTGTACAGGAGATAAAGGGATGGCACTCCTTCATCCTTCCATTCCCTGCTCCCCTTACCTCTGTTTTCTCCTCCCTCACTCTCTCCCTTCACTTGATCTTCCCCTCCCTCGGTGCTCCCCCAGAATAAGGGAGGGTGAGACAGAGGGAGAGGAAAAGGCAAGGAGGGTGGAAAGCAGATGGAGGGGCCACACTTGGCAGTTGGTGAAGCCAGCAGAGTACCAGCCCTGATCTGTAGGGTGCATCTTAAGGTGTCTGACCATTAGGTGTCGTGTCAGCTCCAGTGTGACAGCTGCCCGTTTACATTGCCAGGCTGGACCTCTTCCCCCAGGGAGTCTCACTACGTTTCTCTCGGGCTGATGGGGCCCCGACACCTGCAGCATCGGCGCAAAGCCACATTGAATGCAGTTATACTGCCACGTTAGCGGCTGCAAAGTGACAGTGAAGCAAGTGTGACAGTATAACCGCCAGCCTGTCAGCTTTTGATTCGCAGCCCAGCAGTATAATTACCAGCTAAAAATTAATACTGTAACTGACAATCTGACAGCATCCTACATAAGGAATAGGAGCAGGAGTAGGCCATTCGGCCCCTCGAGCCTGCTCCGCCATTCAATCAGATTATGGCTGATCTTCGACCTCAGCTCCACTTTCCCGCCCGATCCCCATATCCCTTGATTCCCCTAGAGTCCAAAAATCTATCGATCTCAGCCTTGACTATACTCAACGACTGAGCATCCACAGCCCTCTGGGGAAGAGAATTCCAAAGATTCACAACCCTCTGAGTGAAGAAATTCCTCCTCATCTCAGTTTTAAATGGCTGACCCCTTATCCTGAGACTATGTCCCCTAGTTCTAGACTCTCCAGCCAGGAGAAATAACCTCTCAGCATCTACCCTGTCAAGCCCCCTCAGAATCTTATATATTTCAATGAGATCACCTCTCACTCTTCTAAACTCCAGAGAGTATAGGCCCATTCTACTCAATCTCTCCTCATAGGACAACCCTCTCATCCCAGGAATTAATCTAGTGAACCTTTGTTGCACCGCCTCTAAGGCAAGTATAACCTTCATTGGTACTACACAGTACTCCAGGGGAGGTCTCACCAAAGCCCTTTGCAATTGTAGTAAGACTTCCTTACTCTTATAGAATCATAGAATCATAGACAGGGTAGATGCAGAGAGGTTGTTTCCCTTGGCTGGGAGTCTAGAGCCAGGGGTCACAGTCTCAGAAGAAGGGGTCGGCCATTTAAGACTGAGATGAGGAGAAATTTCTTCACTCAGAGGGTGGTGAATCTTTGGAATTCTCTACCCCAGAGGGCTGTGGAGGCTCAGTCATTGAGTACATTCAAAACAGATCGATAGATTTCTAGATATTAAAGGCATCAAGGGATATGGGGATAGTGCAGGAAAATGGTGTTGAGGTCGAAGATCAGCCATGATCTGATTGAATGGCGGAGCAGACTCGAGGGGCTGGATGGCCTACTCCTGCTCCTATTTCTTATGTTCTTATGAAAGGTTACAGCACAGAAGGAGGCCATTCGGCCCATTGAGTCCGCGCCGGCTCTATGCAAGAGCAATCCAGCTAATCCCACCCCCCGCCCTATCCCCGTAGCCCTGCAAATATTTTCATTTCAAGTACTTATCCAGTTCCCTTTTGAAGGCCATGATTGAATCTGCCTCCACCTTCCCCTCGGGCAGTGCATTCCAGATCCTAACCACTCGCTGTGTAAAAAAGTTTTTCCTCAGGTCACCTTTAGTTCTTTTGTCAATCACCTTAAATCTATGTCCTCTGGTCCTTGACCCTTCCGCCAATGGGAACAGTTTCTCTCTATCTACTCTGTCGAGACCCTCCATGATTTTGAACACCTCTATCAAATCTCCTCACCACCGTCTCTGTTCCAAGGAGAACAATCCCAGCTTCTCCAGTCTCTCCACGTAACTAAAGTCCCTCATCCCGGGAATCATTCTAGTAAATCTCTTCTGCACCCTCTCTAAGGCCTTCACATCTTTCCTAAAGTGCGATGCCCAGAACTGGACACAATACTCCAGTTGTGGCTGAACCAGTGTTTTATAAAGGTTCATCATGACTTCCATACTTTTGTACTCTATGCCTCTATTTATAAAGCCCAGGATCCCGTATGCTTTTTTAACCGTTTTCTCAACCTGTCCTGCCACCTTCAACCATTTGTGCACATATACCCCCAGATCTCTCTGTTCCTGCACCCCTTTTAGAGTTGTGCCCTCTAGTTTATATTGCCTCTCCTCATTCTTCCTACTGAAATGTATCACTTCGCATTTTTCTGCATTCAATTTCATCTGCCACGTGTCTGCCCATTCTACCAGCCTGTTTATATCCTCTTGAAGTCTATCACTATCCTCCTCACTGTTTCCTACCATTCCAAGTTTTGTGTCATCTGCAAATTTTGAAATTGTGCCCTGTACACCCAAGTCCAAGTCACTAATATATATCAAGAAAAGCAGTGGTCCCAGCACCGACCCCTGGGGAACACCACTGTACACCTCCCTCCAGTCCGAAAAACAACCATTCACCACTACTCTCTGTTTCCTGTCCCTTAGCCAATTCTGTATCCATGTTGCTACTGCCCCCTTTATTCCATGGGCCACAATCTTGATGATAAGCCTACCATGCGGCACTTTATCAAATGCCTTTTGAAAGTGCATATACACCACATCAACTGCATTGCCCTCATCGACCCTCTCTGTTACCTCATCAAAAAACTCTATCAGGTCAGTTAAACACAATATGCCTTCAACAAATCCGTGCTGGCTTTCCCTAATTAATCCACACTTGTCCAAGTGTTAATTCTGTCCCGGATTATCGTTTCTAAAAGTTTCCCCACCTCTGAGGTTAAACTGACTGGCCTGTAGTTGCTGGGTTTATCCTTACACCCTTTTTTGAACAAGGGTGTATCATTTGCAATTCTCCAGTCCTCTGGCACCATCCCCGTATCTAAGGCTGTTTGGAAGATTATGGCCAGTACCTCCGCAATTTCCACCCTTACTTCCCTCAGCAACCTAGCACTCCAACCCCCTTGCAATAAAGGCCAACATGCCATTTGCCTTCCTATTTGCTTGCTGTACCTGTATGTTAACTTTCTGTGTTTCTTGTGCAAGGACACCCAAATCTCTCTCAACACCAACATTTAATAGTTTCAAACCATTTAAAAAATATTCTGTTTTTCTATTCTTCCCACCAAAGTGAATAACCTCACATTTCCCCACATTATGCTGTCTACGCACTCACTTAACCTGTCTACATCCCTTTGCAGACTCTTTGTGTCCTCCTCACAGCTTACTTTCCCACCTAGCTTTGTATCGTCAGCAAACTTGGATACATTACACTCGGTCCCTTCATCTAAGTCATTAATATAGATTGTAAATAGCTGAGGCCCAAGCACTGATCCTTGCGGCACCCCACTAGTTACAGCCTGCCAACCTGAGAATGACTCGTTTATCCCTACTCTCTGTTTTCTGTCCGTTAACCAATCCTCTATCCATGCTAATATATTACCCCCAATCCCATGAGCCCTTATCTTGCGTAACAACCTTTAGTGTGGCACCTTATCGAATGCTTTTTAAAAATCCAAATACACTACATCCACTGGTTCCCCTTTATCTACCCTGCTCGTTACAGCCTCAAAAAACTCTAATAAATTTGTCAAACATAATTTCCCTTTCATAAAACCATGTTGACTCTGCCTAATCATATTATGATTTTCTAAGTGCCCTGTTACCACTTCCTTAATAATGGATTCCAGCATTTTCCCGACGACTGATGTCAGGCTAACTGGCCTGTAATTCCCTGTTTTCTCTCTCCCTCCTTTCGTGAATAGCAGTGTTACATTTGCTACCTTCCAATCCACGGGGACCGGTCTAAAATCTGGGGAACTACAAACAGGGAGATAGAGTGATAAGGAGAGTCAGAGACAGAGAGAGAGAGAGGTTACATCGAGAGATAGCGTGAAAGGCAAACACACACGCAGAAGGAGCGAAATAATGAGAAGATGTTAGGAGACAGAAAAATGGTGGGATATAGCGACACTTACAGGCAGAAAGAGGCTCAATTTATTTTTTAAACGTTCATGATGAACACGATCAGGAAATCAAGGAAATAAAAACAGAAGATACTGGAAATGCACAGGGGACAGGAGACAGGAAATATTTTGGGTGGAATCATCCAACAGTTTTATATTATTCCTTAGCCCTTAAATAAACTTTGTTTTCGAGAATATTGTACCTGGTCTTTCCTGGGAGGGTAATTCATGATCTATTATTTGAAAAATCTTCCTCCAGCAATGGTAGTTCTCATGAAGGACTATTTGTGGCTCAGTGGGTAATGGTCTCCTCTCTGAGGTTGTAGATTCAAGCCCCACTCTGGAGACTTACAAACATAATCCAGGTTAATACTTATAGTACTGAGGGAGTGCGGTGCTGTCTTTTGGATGAGATGTTAAACTGAGGCCCCGTCTGCCCTCTCAGGAGGATGTAAAGGATCCAATGGCACCATTTAGAGGAAGTGCAGGTGAGTTCTCCCCAGTGTTATGGCCCAATATTTATCACTAAAACAGATGATCTGGTTGTTATCACACTGCTGTTTGTGGGATCTTGCTGTGTGAAAATTGGCTGCTGTGTTTCCTACATTACAACAGTGGCTACACTTCATTGGTTGTGAAGCACTTTGGGTTTCCTATGTATTTAGGAAAGGAACATTTCTTAAAGACCATTGTTCCAATATATCACCAAAGGGCTTTAGAACGATATATCTGTGAATCACTTAATCCCAATCAGTCTGAAGCCAGCAGAGGTAATGAATTAATCAGAGTCTCCAGGTCAAGTTTTATTCCTAAAAAATGCAGGAACAAGTTTCAAGGATGAATTTTATGTTGAGTGTCAGCACAAAAGGACATTATTTTGACATTTTGAGGATAATAGTAAACTTTATAATTACTGTAAATATCCTATTTTCAGATGAGACGTTAAACTGAGGCCCCGTCTGCCCTCTCAGGCGGATGTGAAAGGTCCCACGGCCACTATTTCAAAGAACAGCAGGGGGAGTTCTCCCCGGTGTCCTGGGGCCGATATTTATCCCTCAACCAACATCACTAAAAACAGATTTTCTGGTCATTTATCACATTGCTGTTTGTGGGATCTTGCTGTGCACAAATTGACTGCCGCAATTCCTACATTACAACAGTGACCACACTTCAAAAGTACTTCATTGGCTGTAAAATGCTTTGGGATGTCCCGAGTTCGTAAAAGGCGGGATATAAACACAAGTCTTTCTTTCTTCTCTTTCTTTAATCTGAACCGATCTTGTGATGTGGTGAAGTCATATCAGGAGGAATTTTTACCCATCAACTACTGCTGGGCTGATCCCAGGGTCTGTGCTCAAATCCAGGTGCAAAGTTAGAGAAACACTGTCTTACTAAACTCTCACTGTAAACGTGCCCAGTTTAGCAAAAAGCTTTTTTTCTTAATTGTACACACAGAGTGAAAGGTGCCCTGTGTTGGACAGGTTGTGTTGGACTGGTCTTATATTCCCTCGAGTGTAGAAGATTAAGGGGTGATCTCATCGAGGTGTTTAAGATGATTAAAGGATTTGATAGGGTCGATAGAGAGAAACTATTTCCTCTGGTGGGAGAGTCCAGAACAAGGGGGCAGAACCTTAAAATTAGAGCCAGGCCGTTCAGGGGTGATGTCAGGAAGCATTTCTTCACACAAAGGGGAGTGGGAATCTGGAACTCTCTCCCCCAAAAAAGCTGTTGAGGCTGGGGGTCAATTGAAAATTTCAAAACTGAGGCCGATAGATTTTTGTTGGGTGAGGGGATTAAAGGTTACGGAACCAAGGCGGGTAAATGGAGTTAAGATACAGATCAGCCATGATCTAATTGAATGCCGGAACAGGCTCGAGGGGCTGAATGGCCTCCTCCTGTTCACTCCTCCTGTACAGAGAGTATTGTGACAGTGAGTGACTCACACCAGGAAAGGGTGAAACCACATGTGTGTTGAGAACATTCACTCCACAAATCGTCGGCTCGATGGCGGGTGAGATCATTACATGTTTGGAATACTTTGAGAGCTTTCGTACATTATTGCTTGTGTATAAACAATGCTTTGTGAAGTTAACAGCGCATAAAACTCTCTCATTATTCCAGTTCACTCTTTCTTGCCTGATTCGAATGACCTGTTCCGTAGATCCACCTGCTCATGACCTGAGTAATAGAGTACCATCTGACCTGTGATTTCACCGGCAAGTCAGTAATTCTTTTTAACTCATTCTTGGGATGTGGGCATCACTGGCAAGGCCGGCATTTATTGCCCATCCCTGAGAAGGTGGTGTTGAGCCTCCTTGAACCTCTGGTAGGGCGTGGTTTTGATACAATCGAGTTTCTCGCTGGGCCACTTGAGAGGGCAGCTAAGAGTCAACCACGTTGGTGTGGGACTGGAGTCACCTATAGGCCCAGACCGGGTGAGGACGGCAGGTTTCCTTCCCTAAAGGACATCAGTGAACCAGTTGGGTTTTTATGACAATCCGACAGCTTCACGGTCACTTTTACTGAGACCAGATTTTAAAAATCTGAATGGTGGGATTTGCACTCACATCTGATTCAATTATTAGTCCAGACCTCCAGATTACTAGTTGAGTGACAGAACCACTGCACTACACTACGGTTAGTATAGAGTTGACCATTGTTGCTACTGGCAATACATATTCATTCAATTATTACGATCCCAAATACTCCTTGAACTTTTAGTAAATATCTAAATGATCCCAGGGTATGGTAACCTAGTGGTTATGGTACTGGACTAACAGCCCAGAGGCTGTCACTTCACAATCCCACCAGGACACAATGTGAAATTCCAATTCAATAAATGTGGGCAGGCATCAGAAAAGGGGAGTGGGCCTAATTGGACAGCTCTTTCAAAGAGCCAGCAGAGGTACAATGGGCCAAATGGCCTCCTTCTGTGCTGTATAATTCTATGAAAAGTGACTACATTTTCATAAAAACCCAACTGGTTCACACACATAACCAGAGAAGGGCCTTTCACCTTACTTGATCTGGCCTACTCCAGTCTTGCCCAATAGAAATCGCTGACTGTCCACAGGTGTTGCTATGCCGACACTGTTTTAGCCACAGGATCTAATTTTAGTCGAAAACCCCTGAATGCTCTCACACAGGATGCAGGTAAATGCAGTTCACACGGGAATATTTACTGAACAAACATCTCCCACCGTTCAGTAACCAAGGAAGCAAAGCAGCCACAACAATCATAAACACTCTGTCGCTCGGCTTCTCCTCAAACCATTTTACCCACCAACACGCAAAAAGGTTAAAGTCACACGCAAACACCGTGTGATGGGTATCGAGATCACACGCACAACAATGGTGACTATTACTCATTTTTTAATTGGTAAGGAGATATGCAATTAGTCGCATCTGGATTCCCAATTGGCCACGTGTGGCTGATGACTGACTAACGTATTGGAAAACACTCCACA
Source organism: Heptranchias perlo (assembly GCF_035084215.1). NCBI lineage: Eukaryota > Metazoa > Chordata > Chondrichthyes > Hexanchiformes > Hexanchidae > Heptranchias > Heptranchias perlo. The sequence goes on along the minus strand of NW_027139035.1, from coordinate 14,488 downwards.
CGTGGTTCCAGCTGCACACCATGTGGTTGACTCTCAATGCCCTCAGGGCAACCAGGGATGGGCAATAAACACTAGCCTTGCCCGTGTCGCCCACACACAGCAAAACAACATCCCTTGGGCTTGGGAGGAGAGAACAGAACGTCAGCCAGGTTCAGGCTCAACGTGTGTGGATATTTGGGTCCGGGTGGTTATGGCCGAGATCATACCTGAAGTAAAGGCTTAATCCAGCATCTCCACCACCCAGCTCCTTGTCATCCAGATGGCAGCAAACAAGTGAGAGGGGCAAACATGGTCCTCCCATTGCATGTTCTTTACCAGGAGCGGGCCTAACCTCACACCTTCAGACTCACTGCTTTCTGCATCGGCCAGCGTTCCTGCTCCTGTTTGTTATCCGGCTACCCCGTGCTGCGGACATCAGGTGAGTAGGGGGATTGGGCTCGGCTGTGACGCAGCCTATGGTCGAATAGCCTGCTGACACTCACTGTCCTGGCTGAGGAACTGGATATCAGCTGCCTCCTTATCCCCCACCCCTCCCCTCCCCACATGGAAGCAGAACAGGAAGAGGAAAAAATTCCTTTCTCCCTCATGTGTTTATCCAGCTTCCCCTTAAATGTATCTACACTATTCGCCTCAACTACTCCTTGTGGGAGCGAGTTCCACATTCTCACCACTCTCTGGGTAAAGAAGTTTCTCCTGAATTCCCTATTGGATTTATTAGTGACTATTTTATATTTACGACCTCTAGTTCTGGTCTCACCCACAAGTGGAAACATTTTCTCCACGTCTACCCTATCAAACCCTTTCATAATCTTAAAGAATCAGGTCACCCCTCAGTCTTCTCTTTTGAAGAGAAAAGAGCCCCAGCCTGTTCAGCCTTTCCTGATAATTATATCCTCTCAGTTCTGGTATCATCCTTGTGAATCTTTTTTGCACCTTCTCCAGTGCCTCTATATCCTTTCTATAATATGGAGACCAGAACTGTTCACAATACTCCAAGTGCGGTCTAACCAAGGTTCGATACAAGTTTAACATAACTTCTCTGCTTTTCAATTCTATCCCTCTAGAAATGAACCCCAGTGCTTGATTTGCCTTTTTTTATGGCCTTATTAACCTGTGTCGCTACTTTTAGTGATTTGTGTATCTGTTCCCCCAGATCCCTTTGCTCCTCTATCCCATTTAGACTCTTATTATCCAAGCAGTGTGTGGCCTCCTTATTCTTCCGACCAAAATGCACCACCTCACACTTATCCAGCCAGCTTGCTATCCATTCTGCTACCTGTCCCCTGACTCCACACGCTCTGACCTTAGTCATGAGTCTACAATGTGGTACCTCTGCTATCTCCTTCCGAACTTCTTTTAATATTCGCAGATACAATCCATCCAGACCAGGGGTTTTATCCTCTCTGAGTTTGATTAGTTTTTCAATTATCTCCCCCTTTCTATCGTAAATGTCTTTATATCTTTTTTGATCTCTTTCTCTAATGTCCTGCCCACCGTGTTAGTCTCCCCGGTAAATACTGAGGCAAAGTAATGATTCAATATTTCTGCCATTTCGCTGTCATTCCCTGTGAGTTTATTGTGTGTATCCCTGAGTGGCCCAATCCCTATCCTGATTTTTCTTTTGTTATTTATGTGTCTTTAGGATACTTTACTATTTCTTTTTATATTCCTCGATAATTTAATCTTGTAATTCCTCTTTGCTTTCCTAATTGTTTTTTGACTTCTTTCCGAACCTCTCTGTATTCCCTTTTCTCATCCTCTCCTCTATTGTCTCTGAGGAACTTGATGCCGGAGAATTGAGACTGCGCCTCTCTGACTCCTGGGGAAAACGCTGTTGTTTTTGATCCAGGAGCTGCATTAAGTGAGAGCCAGGGATTGGTCCACTGCTCAGAAAATCTCAATTATTTATGAGGAAGTCAGTTCCAGCAGAGTTACGCTTTTTGATTTTGAAAGGCACAGCAATTCAGGTCACGGGAAGAATTAAACTTATGTTCCCAAAAGCCCGTCTCCTTCACTTCAGGCTAGTTCAGAGATCAGTGCGGCTTCTGGGAGTGGAATTGGGCTGCTCCTGTCGCAAGGAAACATGTGATAGCGAATCGGCTTCTATCACATCAATGGGAAAGAAATCGCCTGTTCCCGTACTCTCCTGGCCGGCCTCCCATCCTCCACCCACCTTCCACCTGAGCTCATCCAAAACTCTGCTGCCTGTATCCTAACTCGCACCAAGTCCTGTTCACCCATCACCCCTGAGCTCGCTGACCTACATTGAATTCTTGTCTGGGAACGCCTCGATTTTTAAATTCTCATCCTTGTGTTCAAATCCCTCCATGGCCTCGCCCCTCCCTCTCTCTGTAACCTCCTCCAACCCTCCAACCCTCCCAGATCTCTGCGCTCCTCCAATTCTGGCCTCTTGTGCATCCCCGATTTTCATCGCTCCACCATTGGCGGCCGTGCCTTCAGCTGCCTGGGCCCTAAGCTCTGGAATTCCCTCCCTAAACCTCTCCGCCTCTCAACCTCTCTCTCCTCCTTTAAGACACTCCTTAAAACCTACCTCTTTGACCAAGCTGTCCTAAAATGTCCTTATGTGGCTCGGTGTCAAATTTTGTTTGATAATCGCTCCCGTGAAGCGCTTTGGGATGTTTTACTACATTAAAGGCGCTATATAAATGCAAGTTGTTGTTGATGAGTCAGTGGGCTGGGTTTGGGACCCACTCCAAACACCACTGGAGACAGGAACCACAGCTCCGAATACTGGGTTGACATCCAGCGGAGTTACTCGAGTCTGATGGGTGTGGGTGGCCCCACCAGTGCAAAGAGTAGGCGGGGGGTCTTTAGCCCTGGTTACAACCCACCTAGGAAAAGATACTCTGAAGATAAAAACCATGAGGACAGTCAATGAGAAACCACCTCAGTTACTCTTCCTTAGTAAGTGGCTCAAGACCCAGGTGTGTCGAACTTGAGTTAGGTCCTTCCCTGGGGTCGGAACACAACGGCTGGAATGGACCTGGAGTTGCCAGGATTTTATTGGCTGTCCTGGATAAGAACTGTGGGATTCCCCCTCCCCCTCAAATGGCAACTGATTTTCATCCCAGCAAATTATATGAGCTGGTTTCGCTCAGTTTTGGTGCATCGACTGTTGGTGTGAAAGCAAGCAGTGTCCAGTTTGCGCCAGCAAGATCCCACAAACAGCAATGAGAAGAAACGGCCAGCTGATCAACTTGTGGTGGTGACAGAGTGTGTGGTGAGTGAGGAATCTTGGTCCCAGGACACCAGGAGAACTCCCTGCTCTTCCATGGGAAACTAGGACTTGCTGGACAAAGAAAGACTAAGATCCATCGAGTTCGCCTGAGGGAGTTTGCAATCATGAGTCTTTTGCCGCCTTCGTGGTGCTTCTCAGTCAGGGTCCAACACGGGTGAATCATCTTGAGAAAGGAAATGGTGGCACTTTCAGCTTATCATTGTACTTTAGCCGTGGCTCATTTGGAAGCACACACGCCTCTGAATCAGAAGATTGGTAGTTCATAGTCCCCACTCCTGAGACTCAAGCACATAATCCAGGCTGACACTCCCAATACCAGGACTGAGGGAGCGCTGCACTGTCAGAGGTCCTGTTTTTCAGATGAGACAGTAAACCGAGGCCCCGTCTGCTCCCTCAGCTGGTCATAAATGATCCCATTGCCACTACAAAGAAGAGCAGGGGAGTTCTCCCCGGTGTCCTGGGGCCAATATGTATCCCTCAATCAACATCACTAAAACAGACGATCTGGTCATTATCACATTGCTGTTTGTGGGATCTTGCTGTGTGTTTCCCGCAATACTACACTTCAAAAGTACTTCATTGGCTGTAAAGCACTTTGGGACATTCTGAGGTCATGAAAGGTGCTGTAGAAATGCAAGATCTTTCTTTCTTTCATGTTGTGTCTCCATTGAATTCTATCCCGCTGACCTGTGCAATAAATAAAATCCAATATGCACCTTATCGCTGGTCGATGAAGAGCTTAATATGGATTTGGTGCTTGGACAATTGGGAATAAAACCACGATGAGTTCCTGTGATCAAAGTCAACTGAACAGGAAGGAGGCTCTCAGTCACTTGTCAGACTTTTACAACAGGAAGTGAACAATTAAAGATCGATCGGGTGAATGGAAAAGGAGTTTTCAATTTTTTCCCACCAATTTTCATTCTCCATTGCTGAAGGACAGTTGCATGGAGTTGTACAACCTTTACATAGCAACAATCACTGTGCACCAATGCGTAGTGTGATAGCTGCTCCCTATCTCTGTATCCTCATCCAGACCTACCCCCCTCCGGGAACTCTGCGTTCCTCCAACTCTGGTCATTTGTCCAGCCCCCACCCCCATCGCTCCACCATTGGCGGCCATGCCTTTAGCTCTCAGCTCTGGAATCCCCTCCCTAAACCTCTCCACCTCTCTCTTCCTTTTATTTGATAACGCTCCTGTGGAGCACCTTGGGATGTTTTACCACGTGAAAGGTTGTTGTTGTGGGTGGAGGAAAAGGGCTCGAAGGGATTTGGGAACAGGGAGGGCGAATGTGCTTACAACTGTTTGCTCACATGGAGGGTAAACACCAACAGGGGTCGGAAAGGCCGAATGGCCTGTTTCCTTGTTGTAACTTCTATGTAGGAGCAGTTTTTATCAAAGGGTTAACTAATTTACCAATGCTACCACATTATTCAACGACTGACATTTAGAGAAACTTGGCGAATGCTGCTTCCCCTCCTGCTTCCTGTAAAGGCTCAATCCCTTCTGCACTGGCTCGAATGATTCCACCCTCCAGAGCAGAGTTTCTGAAATGCTCTCCTTTAACTTTGGCCAAGATTTCTCTCCAGCAGTGAGCAGGAGGACCTGTGGCAGTGCTCGCCCCATTTCCTGTGTTCCAGCACAATGAGAGGGGCCTTGATGGTGTTAGCTGTGGTTCAGTGGGTAGTACTCTCATCTCTGAATCAGAAAAGTGCCAGTTCAGATACTTAAGCCATAATCCAGGCTACCACTTCAGTGCAGTCCTGAGGGAGTGGTGCACTCTCAGAGGATCAGCACTGAGGGAGCGCTGCACTGTCGGAGGGTCAGTACTGAGGGAGCGCTGCACTGTCAGAGGGGCAGTACTGAGGGAGCGCTGCACTGTCGGAGGGGCAGCACTGAGGGAGCGCTGCACTGTTGGAGGGGCCATCTTTTGGATGAGACATTAAACTGAGGCCCCATCCGCCCTCTCAGGTGGACGTAAAAGATCCCATTCGAAGAGCAGGGGAGTTGGCCCCGGTGTCCCGGCTGATATTTATCCCTCAACCAACATCACTAAAAGACAGATCGTCCGGTCATTATCTCATTGTTTTTCCTGAGAGCTTGCTGTGTGCAAATTGGCAACCACGTTCCCGCCTGCCTGAGCCACGGCAACATTCTCTACTTTACCACAGCTTTCCTGGCTCGCTCTCCCTCTGCTATTCTGCCGGTTCTCTGCACTCCTCCAATTCTGGCCCCCACTTCGCCCCTCCATTGGCGGCCGTGCCTTCAGCTGTGTAGACCCGAAAATTCCCTCCCTAAACCTCCGCCCCTCCCCTACACCCCTCCCCTACACCCCTCCTCCTCTGCCCCTCCGCCCCTCCCCTACACCCCTCCGCCCCTCCCCTACACCCCTCCTCCTCTGCCCCTCCGCCCCTCCCCTACACCCCTCCTCCTCTGCCCCTCCGCCCCTCCCCTACACCCCTCCTCCTCTGCCCCTCCCCTACACCCCTCCTCCTCTGCCCCTCCGCCCCTCCCCTACACCCCTCCTCCTCTGCCCCTCCGCCCCCCTCTCCTCCTCCGCCCCTCCTCCTTCTCCACCCCTCCCCTCCCCTCCACCCCTCCGCCCCTCCTCTGCCTCTCTCTCCTCCTTTAAGACCCTCCTTAAAACCCACTCTTTGGCCAAGCTTTGGCCTGTCCTAATATCTCCTTGTGTGGAAGGTGCTATATAAATGCATTCCTGTTCTGACCATTCACACTGCTCTGGACCCAGCTTCCGCATCCACACCTGGCTCCGGATCACTAGCCCCGCCCCCGAGCCCCAGACCCCGCCTCCGGGCCCCAGGCCACGCCCCTCTCCCCGTGTTCCGCCGCCCTGTCACTCAGCGCTCTGACCCCGCCCCTCTCCCCGTGTTCCGCCGCCCTGTCACTCAGTGCCCTGGTCCCGCCCCCCGGGTTCTAGGCTCCGCCCCTCAGTGTCCCGGCTCGCTGACTGGTTGTAAGCCCGATGCCGGCTGCCGCTCGTGTGCTGTGATGGCCGAGTGGTTAAGGCGTTGGACTTGAAATCCAATGGGGTCTCCCCGCGCAGGTTCGAACCCTGCTCGCAGCGATAGTCTTTTTGCACCAAATTCACCCTTCAATAAATCCACAAAAAAATGCAAGATAATCAATAATTAATTTCCTCTTTTGCTTTTTAAATTTACCTTCAGTGTTAAGCAAGTAACCAGTCATCAGTCCTGGAACTGATTGGATTCTTCAGCTCAATAATATTTATTCTTTGGAATTTATATGTTTGAAGCAACAACTTGCATTTATACAGTGCCTTTAACGTAGTAAAACGTCCCAAGGCGCTTCACAGGAGCGAATATCAAACAAAATTTGACACCGAGCCACGTAAGGAGATATTAGGACAGGTGAAGAGTGGGTTTTAAGGAGCGTCTTAAAGGAGGAGAGAGAGAGTCGGAGAGGTTTAGGGAGGGAATTCCAGAGCTTAGGGCCCCAGGCAGCTGAAGGCACGGCCGCCAATGGTGGAGCGATGGAAATCGGGGATCCGCAAGAGGCCGGAATTGGAGGAGCGCAGAGATCTCGGAGGGTTGGAGGGCTGGAGGAGGGTGACAGAGATAGGGAGGGGGCGAGGGCCATGGAGGGATTTGAAAACGAGGATGAGAATTTTAAAATCGAGGCGTTCCCGGACTGGGATTATGTTTTAAAAAAGAAAAGAAAAAGAGTCACAGACATTAATCATGCTGCGTAAAAGTAAGAGATGCCAATTTTAAGATTTTTTATTTATTTAGTGAAGTTGTAGAGTACGTCATGCCCTCTCAGGTGAATGTAAAAGATCTCATGGCATTATTTCACAGAATTACATAGAATGTACAGCACAGAAACAGGCCATTCAGCCCAACTGGTCTATGCCGGTATTTATGCTCCACTCGAGCCTCCTCCCACTCCTCTTCATCTCACCCTATCAGCATATCCTTCTATTCCTTTTTCCCTCTGTGTTTATCTAGATTCCCCTGAAATAGCATCCATGCTATTCGCCTCAACTACTCCTTAAGGTAGCGATTTCGAAGAAGAGCATGGGAGTTCTCCTGGGCTAATATTTATGACTCAACGAACGTCACTAAAAAACAGATTATCTGATCATTATTACATTGCTGTTTGTGGGATCTTGCTGTGCATAAATTGGCTGCCACGTTTCCCACATCACAACAGTGGCTACTACACTTCAAAAGGCTGTAAAGCGTTTGGGACGCCCTGAAGTTGTGAAAGGTGCTATATAAATGCAAATTCATTCTTTCTATAAAAGGCAGAAAAGATTTTTCCCACTTTTATTCTTTTTTAGTTGAAATAGAACATAAGAAAGCTTAGAAATAGAAAAGTTATGTCCTACCACAGGGCATATACAATCACACATAACACATAGTATTTATCAATCTAAAATATATTAAAAAATCTTATTTTTCCATGCACTTCCTGTGAACTTTTCTATTATAAATTCCTATTTCCATATTTATAAATGTAAACAATGTAAACTTGTCACATTGTAATTACACCCGTCCCCCAGTGGAGGCACTGCACTGGCAAGTTTACATAAGCAATTCCTATTATAAATGTTGACATAGGAATTTATAATGGAAATACAAAGAACTGAATTACATTTGCACACTCTGGTCCAATTATCCTCTGCCCTCTAACCACGCTTCACCTGAAGGTCATTCTTGGTCCTGAATCCCGTGTCCAACCTGACCCGAGATCACCACGGCTAAAATAATAACAGAAAATGCTGGAAACACAGGGAAGATCCATCAGCCGCTGTAAAGAGAAAGGACAGGTTAACATATCATCGTCAGAACTGAGAATGGTGTTCTAACAAAGGGATGTACCTGAAAGAGTAACCAGCCGATGGACCCGCTGTCTGTTCCCAGCATACTCTGCTTTAATTTCAGATTTCCAGCACTTGCCATTTTTCCCTTTTTATTTAATGTGCCCACAGGTGGAGTGGAATCCAAAACAGAGAAGATTGAATGTGAAACAGGCTCGGGAGGAACAGGTGACTTTGGAGCTCTGGTTCTCCCCCACTGGGGGTTTTCCTCACCTCATGTCTGGGTCTGTTGGAGACTCATTGACAGAGATTGAATACTATGATCAGTCAACAAATCCAGTATCGTTGTTTCATGTGACTACCAGGATGGGAGAAGGTGAACGAGATGGACCTCAGTCTTTTCTCATTTATTAATTCCTATGTTCCCAAATAAAAAAATACTTAAAGTGAGTTTCTTTTCATTTGTTCCTGGGATGTGGGCGTCGCTGGCAAGGCCAACATTAATTGCCCATCCCTAATTGCCCTTGGGAAGGTGGTGGTGAGCCGCCTTCTTGAACCGCTGCAGTACGTGTGGTGAAGGTTCTCCCACAGTGCTGTTAGGAAGGGACATCCAGGATTTTGACCCAGCGCCGATGAAGGAACGGCCGATATATTTCCAAGTCAGGATGGTGTGTGACTTAGAGGGGAACGTGCAGGTGGTGTTGTTCCCATGTGTCTGCTGCCCTTGTCCTTCTAGGTGGTAGAGGTCGCGGGTTTGGGAGGTGCTGTCGAAGAAGCCTTGGTGAGTTGCTGCAGTGCATCCTGTGGATGGTACACACTGCAGCCACAGTGTACCGGTGGTGAAGGGAGTGAATGTTTAGGGTGGTGGATGGGGTACCAATCAAGCGGGCTGCTTTGTCCTGGATGGTGTCGAGCTTCTTGAGTGTTGTTGGAGCTGCACTCATCCAGGCAAGTGGAGAGTATTCCATCACACTCCTGACTTGTGCCTTGTAGATAGTGGAAAGGCTTTGGGGAGTCAGGAGGTGAGTCACTCGCCGCAGAATACCCAGCCTCTGACCTGCTCCTGTAGCCAGAGTACTTATATGGCTGGTCCAGTTAAGTTTCTGGTCAATGGTGACTCCCAGGATGTTGATGTTGGGGGATTCGGCGATGTTAATGCCGTTGAATGTCAAGGGAAGGTGGTTAGACTCTCTCTTGTTGGAGATGGTCATTGCCTGGCACTTGTCTGGCGCGAATGTTACTTGCCACTTATCAGCCCAAGCCTGGGTGTTGTCCAGGTCTTGCTGCATGCGGGCTCGGACTGCTTCATTATTTGAGGGGTTGCGAATGGAACTGAACACTGTGCTATCATCAGCGAATATCCCCATTTCTGACCTTATGATGGAGGGAAGGTCATTGATGAAGCAGCTGAAGATGGTTGGGCCTAGGACACTGCCCTGAGGAACTCCTGCAGCAATGCCCTGGGGCTGAGATGATTGGCCTCCAACAACCACTACCATCTTCCTTTGTGCTAGGTATGACTCCAGCCACTGGAGAGTTTTCCCCCTGATTCCCATTGACTTCAATTTTACGAGGGTTCCTTGGTGCCACACTCGGTCAAATGCTGCCTTGATGTCAAGGGCAGTCACTCTCACCTCACCTCTGGAATTCAGCTCTTTTGTCCATGTTTGGACCAAGGCTGTAATGAGGTCTGGAGCCGAGTGGTCCTGGCGGAACCCAAACTGAGCATCGGTGAGCAGGTTATTGGTGAGTAAGTGCCGCTTGATAGCACTGTCGACGACACCTTCCATCACTTTGCTGATGATTGAGAGTAGACTGATGGGGCGGTAATTGGCAGGATTGGATATGTCCTGCTTTTTGTGGACAGGACATACCTGGGCAATTTTCCACATTCTGCAGGACTGGAAACCAGGAACGTAGCTCTTGGAAGATAGAATGTAAAAAGAAAGAAAGGAAATATTTACGTCGAGCCTTTTAAGACCTCGGAACATCCCAAAGCGCTTTACAGCCAATGAGGTATTTTTTGAAGTGTAATCTCTGTTGTAATGTAGGCAACGTGGCAGCCAATTTGAGCACAGCAAGATCCCACAAACAGCGATGAGATAAATGACCAGATAATCTGATTTTAGTGATGTTGGTTGAGGGATAAATATTGTAAATATAAACCCAGGGCAGACAGAGACTCAGTTTAATGTCTCATCTGAAAGACGGCCCCTCTGAGAGTGCAGCACTCCTTCACTACAGTCAGCCTAGATTTTGGTGCTCATGTCTAAAGTATAACCCACGACGAATGAACCCCCACCCCACGTGGAGCAGACCTCTGGATCGAATAGTGAGTAAAAATCCTTGGAGTCATTTAAGGAACAGTTGGATGCTGTGACTGTAAAATGTAATATTATTCCCTGGCCAGGGGAAACCTAGGAGTGTGTCAGTATTTACAGAGGGTCCCCGGGAGTGTGTCAGTATTTATAGGGGGTCTCGGGGAGTGTGTCAGTATTTACAGGAGGTCCCCGGGAGTGTGTCAGTAATTAGAGGGGGTCCCCGGGAGTGTGTCAGTATTTAGAGGGGGTCCCCGGGAGTGTGTCAGTATTTACAGGGGGTCCCTGGGAGTGTGTCAGTATTTACAAGGGGTCTCGGGGAGTGTGTCAGTATTTACAGGGGGTCCCCGGGGAGTGTGTCAGTATTTACAGGGGGTCCCTGGGAGTGTGTCAGTATTTACAAGGGGTCTCGGGGAGTGTGTCAGTATTTACAGGGGGTCCCCGGGAGTGTGTCAGTGTTTACAGGGGGTCTCTGGGGGAGTGTCAGTATTTAGAGGGGGTCCCCGGGGATCACATTGTTCTATTTGATGAACCCATCCCTCCAGCTCACATTTGGTGGTTGCTGTCTCTTTAAAAGTAGAATGGCACCAACTGCGCATGCTCCGAGTTAGGGCCCCGCCTCTGCCGCGAAGAGGCGTGGCGACGCTGCGAAGGCTTTGATTGGCACCCCTGCCGTCCAATGGGTGATTGATATTTGCTGTCAATTGATCTGTTAGGGGCCAATGGGAGTGAGGCGGAGGCGGGAGCGGCGGTGAGTCCGAGTCCGGCGGCGAGCGGTCCTCAGGCGGCCCGGTGAGTAGGCGAGGCCCGGGGTCTGGGGAGTGGCGCGGGCCTGTCAGCGGTGGGGACCGGAGCCCGAGGCCTGGAGGTTTCTGCGGAGTTTTCACCGGGGTCCGGTTCCTGGAGTCAGCCCGCGGGGGCAGAGAATCCCCTCCCCCAGTCTCCCCCATTCCCCAGTCCTCCCTCCCTCTCCCCCCTCCCCCAGTCTCCCTCCCTCTCCCCCTCCCCCTCCCCCAGTCTCCCCTCCCCCAGTCTCCCTCCCTCTCCCCTCTCCCCCAGTCTCCCCCTCTCTCCCCATTCTTCTCTCTCTTCCATTCTCCCTCCCCCCATTCCCATTCCCCTCTCCCCATTCCCCTCCCTCCCTCCCTCCCTCCCATTCCCCCCCTCCCTCCCTCCCTCCCATTCCCCCCCTCCCTCCCTCCCTCCCATTCCCCCCCTCCCTCCCTCCCTCCCATTCCCCCCCTCCCTCCCTCCCTCCCTCCCATTCTCCCCCCCCTCCTCCCATTCCCCCCCTCCCTCCCATTCCCCCCCCTCCCTCCCTCCCTCCCATTCTCCCCCCCTCCCTCCCATTCTCCCCCCCTCCCTCCCATTCTCCCCCTCCCTCCCCCCTCCCTCCCATTCTCCCCCCCTCCCTCCCATTCCCCCCCCTCCCTCCCTCCCTCCCTCCCCCTCCCTCCCATTCCCCCCCTCCCTCCCTCCCTCCCATTCCCCCCCCTCCCTCCCTCCCATTCCCCCCCCTCCCTCCCTCCCATTCCCCCCCCTCCCTCCCTCCCTCCTATTCCCCCCCCTCCCTCCCTCCCTCCTATTCCCCCCCCTCCCTCCCTCCCATTCCCCCCCCTCCCTCCCTCCCATTCCCCCCCCTCCCTCCCTCCCTCCCTCCCTCCCTCCCATTCCCCCCCCTCCCTCCCTCCCATTCCCCCCCCTCCCTCCCTCCCATTCCCCCCCCCTCCCTCCCTCCCATTCCCCCCCCTCCCTCCCTCCCCCCCTCCCTCCCTCCCTCCCTCCCATTCCCCCCCCCTCCCTCCCTCCCTCCCTCCCATTCCCCCCCCTCCCTCCCTCCCTCCCTCCCATTCCCCCCCTCCCTCCCTCCCTCCCATTCCCCCCCTCCCCCCCTCCCTCCCATTCCCCCCCCTCCCTCCCCCCCTCCCTCCCATTCCCCCCCCTCCCTCCCTCCCTCCCATTCCCCCCCCTCCCTCCCTCCCTCCCATTCCCCCCTCCCTCCCTCCCTCCCTCCCATTCCCCCCCCTCCCTCCCTCCCATTCCCCCCCCTCCCTCCCTCCCATTCCCCCCCTCCCTCCCTCCCTCCCATTCCCCCCCCTCCCTCCCATTCCCCCCCCTCCCTCCCATTCCCCCCCTCCCTCCCATTCCCCCCCATTCCCCTCCCTCCCTCCCATTCCCCCCCCTCCCTCCCATTCCCCCCCTCCCTCCTCCCTCCCCCCCCTCCCCCCCCTCCCCTCTCCCATTCCCCCCCTCCCTCCCCCCCATTCCCCCCCCTCCCTCCCCCCCATTCCCCCCCTCCCTCCCCCCATTCCCCCCCCTCCCTCCCCCCCATTCCCCCCCCTCCCTCCCTCCCATTCCCCCCCCTCCCTCCCTCCCATTCCCCCCCCTCCCTCCCTCCCATTCCCCCCCTCCCTCCCTCCCATTCCCCCCCTCCCTCCCTCCCATTCCCCCCCTCCCTCCCATTCCCCTCCCTCCCATTCCCCTCCCTCCCATTCCCCTCCCTCCCATTCTCCCCCCCTCCTCTCCCCCCCCCCTCCCATTCTCTCCCCCCCCCCTCCCATTCTCCCCCCCCCCCCTCCCATTCTCCCCCCCCCCCACTCCCATTCTCCCCCCCCCCCACTCCCATTCTCCCCCCCCCCCCCACTTCCCATTCTCCCCCCCCCCCCACTCCCATTCTCCCCCCCACCCACTCCCATTCTCCCCCCACCCACTCCCATTCTCCCCCCCCCTCCCATTCTCCCCCCTCCCATTCTCCCCCCTCCCATTCTCCCCCCCTCCATTCTCCCCCCCCCCTCCCATTCTCCCCCCCCCTCCCATTCTCCCCCCCCCCTCCCATTCTCCCCCCCCCCTCCCATTCTCCCCCCCCCCTCCCATTCTCCCCCCCCCCCTCCCATTCTCCCCCCCCCCCTCCCATTCTCCCCCCCCCCCTCCCATTCTCCCCCCCCCCTCCCATTCTCCCCCCCCCCTCCCATTCTCCCCCCCCCCTCCCATTCTCCCCCCCCCCTCCATTCTCCCCCCCCCCTCCCATTCTCCCCCCCCCTCCCATTCTCCCCCCCCCTCCCATTCTCTCCCATTCTCCCCCCCCCTCCCATTCTCCCCCCCCTCCCATTCTCCCCCCCCTCCATTCTCCCCCCCCCCCCCTCCCATTCTCCCCCCCTCCCATTCTCCCCCCTCCATTCTCCCCCCCTCCCATTCTCCCCCCCCTCCCATTCTCCATTCTCCCCTTCTCCATTCTCCCCCCCCATTCTCCCCCCCCTCCCCCCCCATTCTCCCCCCCCCTCCCCCCCCATTCTCCCCCCCCCCTCCCCCCCCATTCTCCCCCCCCTCCCCCTCCCATTCTCCCCCCCTCCCCCTCCCATTCTCCCCCCCCCCCTCCCATTCTCCCCCCCCCCTCCCATTCTCCCCCCCCCCTCCCCCTCCCATTCTTCCCCCCCTCCCCCTCCCATTCTCCCCCCCTCCCCCTCCCATTCTCCCCCCCCCTCCCCCTCCCATTCTCCCCCCCTCCCCCTCCCCCTCCCATTCTCCCCCCCCTCCCCCTCCCATTCTCCCCCCCTCCCCCTCCCATTCTCCCCCATCCCCCTCCCATTCTCCCCCATCCCCCTCCCATTCTCCCCCATCCCCCTCCCATTCTCCCCCCTCCCCCTCCCATTCTCCCCCCCCTCCCCCTCCCATTCTCCCCCCCCTCCCCCTCCCATTCTCCCCCCCCTCCCCCTCCCATTCTCCCCCCCCCTCCCCCTCCCATTCTCCCCCCCCTCCCCCTCCCATTCTCCCCCCCCTCCCCCTCCCATTCTCCCCCCCCTCCCCCTCCCATTCTCCCCCCCCTCCCCCTCCCATTCTCCCCCCCCTCCCCCTCCCATTCTCCCCCTCCCATTCCCATTCTCCCCCTCCCCCTCCCATTCTCCCCCTCCCCCCTCCCATTCTCCCCCTCCCCCTCCCATTCTCCCCCTCCCCCTCCCATTCTCCCCCTCCCCCCTCCCATTCTCCCCCTCCCCCTCCCATTCTCCCCCTCCCCCTCCCATTCTCCCCCTCCCATTCTCCCCCTCCCATTCTCCCCCATCCCCCTCCCATTCTCCCCCATCCCCCTCCCATTCTCCCCCATCCCCCTCCCA